>NC_000067.6:78751662-78956662 GCF_000001635.26 Mus musculus | reverse complement strand
ATAAGAGTTGCCATGGTAGTGGCGTTTCTTCACAGCAATAAAACCCAAACTAAGATACTTCCAGAAGCAACCAGTCCAGACCAGCACTGTAAAAATTAAGACTTCACGGCATCAGATTCCTGTCAAACCACATCTTTCCCAGAATCCCCTTCCTAATTTCTAGGCCCTTCCTTCCGTCAGACACAAACAAGCCCAGACTCACAGCCTAGAGCCATGCACACACTAAACACTTACTCAGGGAGAAGAACAGTGAGTCCCAAGTCAGAATTGATTTTATAGACTTTTCAGGCACTTCTATGGTGCTTCTAGTTCAATCTGTATACCTCAGAAGGAAGGAATCATGCCTCCAATAGTCCACATTCCTGAATGACTCTAAAGGAAAGGACAGCCTTATCTTACACCAAGAACTGACCCAATTAACTTTCATTATCTCTATTTACACACAGCTGCCCAGTCTATCCTTATGTTGGAGCTTCCTACCTCTGTCTGGTCAGGGCCTGATTCATTAAAAATTGCATAATTCACATGTTAAACACCACTGATGAACTGCAGCATGGACAAACAAAACAAAACCAAAAAAAAAAAATTTAAGATCATTCCTCTCTTGGCTACTTTCTCTGTCTCTACACCATAACCAGTAATCTTATCTATTCAATCAAGAAGCAAGAATCAGAATCTTTAACTTTCAGAGCCTGGTATACAAGGACAAGGATCTTTGGTTCATTTTGTTCAACAATGTGTCCCAATGTCTATATAGAACAGTGGCAATCAGACTATTCCTACTAAACATTAAATATCAGCCTGTCGTCTGCCCCTGTTTATTTTCTGTTTACTGGTAGTTTAATTCCTAAGTAAATGTTAAACGCATTTGAGATCAATTGTGTTTAAAGGTTGAAAGACACAGCAAGCATTTGACTCTTCTCCTGGAGCTCTTGATTCTCTCCCTATGTGCTCTGAGCAACAGAAAGCCACTAGACTATATTATTTTTATACTCCACAAATGTCTCCTCAGTGTAATAATTAACATAATACCGTCTGCTTCTGTGTAGATTTGGAATATGGAATGGGCATAGTAAAATGAGTTAAAGTCTTCTGTAAAATTGCTTTCAGGGAGATTTTCAATTAAGTTGCTTATTGTCAACAAAGCCACAAAATAATTTTCTCTAAGAGTAATATGTTCAGTCTTTGACTCACCTAGAAAATAGTATGCGGAGCCCCGGGCTACCTTGCCAGCAGAGTCTTGCCCAACACCCGCAAGGGTCCACACAAGACTCCCCACGGGACCCTAAGACCTCTGGTGAGTGGATCACAGTGCCTGCCCCAATCCAATCGCGCGGAACTCCAGACTGCGGTACATAGGGAAGCAGGCTACCCGGGCCTGATCTGGGGCACAAGTCCCTTCCGCTCGACTTGAGACTCGAGCCCCGGGCTACCTTGACAGCAGAGTCTTGCCCAACACCCGCAAGGGCCCACACGGGACTCCCCACGGGACCCTAAGACCTCTGGTGAGTGGAACACAGCGCCTACCCCAATCCAATCGCGTGGAACTTGAGACTGCGGTACATAGGGAAGCAGGCTACCCGGGCTTGATCTGGGGCACAAACCCCTTCCACTCCACTCGAGCCCCGGCTACCTTGCCAGCTGAGTCGCCTGACACCCGCAAGGGCCCACACAGGATTCCACACGTGATCCTAAGACCTCTAGTGAGTGGAACACAACTTCTGCCAGGAGTCTGGTTCGAACACCAGATATCTGGGTACCTGCCTTGCAAGAAGAGAGCTTGCCTGCAGAGAATACTCTGCCCACTGAAACTAAGGAGAGTGCTACCCTCCAGGTCTGCTCATAGAGGCTAACAGAGTCACCTGAAGAACAAGCTCTTAACAGTGACAACTAAAACAGCTAGCTTCAGAGATTACCAGATGGCGAAAGGCAAACGTAAGAATCCTACTAACAGAAATCAAGACCACTCACCATCATCAGAACGCAGCACTCCCACCCCACCTAGTCCTGGGCACCCCAACACAACCGAAAATCTAGACCCAGATTTAAAAACATTTCTCATGATGATGATAGAGGACATCAAGAAGGACTTTCATAAGTCACTTAAAGATTTACAGGAGAGCACTGCTAAAGAGTTACAGGCTCTTAAAGAAAAGCAGGAAAACACAGCCAAACAGGTGATGGAAATGACCAAAACCATACTAGAACTAAAAGGGGAAGTAGACACAATAAAGAAAACCCAAAGCGAGGCAACGCTGGAGATAGAAACCCTAGGAAAGAGATCTGGAACCATAGATGCGAGCATCAGCAACAGAATACAAGAAATGGAAGAGAGAATCTCAGGTGCAGAAGATTCCATAGAGAACATCGACACAACAGTCAAAGAAAATACAAAATGCAAAAGGATCCTAACTCAAAACATCCAGGTAATCCAGGACACAATGAGAAGACCAAACCTACGGATAATAGGAATTGATGAGAATGAAGATTTTCAACTTAAAGGGCCAGCTAATATCTTCAACAAAATAATAGAAGAAAACTTCCCAAACATAAAAAAAGAGATGCCCATGATCATACAAGAAGCATACAGAACTCCAAATAGACTGGACCAGAAAAGAAATTCCTCCCGACACATAATAATCAGAACAACAAATGCACTAAATAAAGATAGAATATTAAAAGCAGTAAGGGAGAAAGGTCAAGTAACATATAAAGGAAGGCCTATCAGAATTACACCAGACTTTTCACCAGAGACTATGAAAGCCAGAAGAGCCTGGACAGATGTTATACAGACACTAAGAGAACACAAATGCCAGCCCAGGCTACTATACCCGGCCAAACTCTCAATTACCATAGATGGAGAAACCAAAGTATTCCACGACAAAACCAAGTTCACACAATATCTTTCCACGAATCCAGCCCTTCAAAGGATAATAACAGAAAAGAAGCAATACAAGGACGGAAATCACGCCCTAGAACAACCAAGAAAGTAATCATTCAACAAACCAAAAAGAAGACAGCCACAAGAACAGAATGCCAACTCTAACAACAAAAATAAAAGGGAGCAACAATTACTTTTCCTTAATATCTCTTAATATCAATGGACTCAATTCCCCAATAAAAAGACATAGACTAACAAACTGGCTACACAAACAGGACCCAACATTCTGCTGCTTACAGGAAACCCATCTCAGGGAAAAAGACAGACACTACCTCAGAGTGAAAGGCTGGAAAACAATTTTCCAAGCAAATGGACTGAAGAAACAAGCTGGAGTAGCCATTTTAATATCGGATAAAATCGACTTCCAACGCAAAGTTATCAAAAAAGACAAGGAGGGACACTTCATACTCATCAAAGGTAAAATCCTCCAAGAGGAACTCTCAATTCTGAATATCTACGCACCAAATGCAAGGGCAGCCACATTCATTAGAGACACTTTAGTAAAGCTCAAAGCATACATTGCACCTCACACAATAATAGTGGGAGACTTCAACACACCACTTTCTTCAAAGGACAGATCGTGGAAACAGAAACTAAACAGGGACACAGTGAAACTAACAGAAGTTATGAAACAAATGGACCTGACAGATATCTACAGAACATTTTATCCTAAAACAAAAGGATATACCTTCTTCTCAGCACCTCACGGGACCTTCTCCAAAATTGACCATATAATTGGTCACAAAACAGGCCTCAATAGATACAAAAATATTGAAATTATCCCATGTATCCTATCAGACCACCATGGCCTAAGACTGATCTTCAATAACAACATAAATAATGGAAAGCCAACATTCACGTGGAAACTGAATAACACTCTTCTCAATGATACCTTGGTCAAGGAAGGAATAAAGAAAGAAATTAAAGACTTTTTAGAGTTTAATGAAAATGAAGCCACAACGTACCCAAACCTATGGGACACAATGAAAGCATTTCTAAGAGGGAAACTCATAGCGCTGAGTGCCTCCAAGAAGAAACGGGAGACAGCACATACTAGCAGCTTGACAACACATCTAAAAGCCCTAGAAAAAAAGGAAGCAAATTCACCCAAGAGGAGTAGACGGCAGGAAATAATCAAACTCAGGGGTGAAATCAACCAAGTGGAAACAAGAAGAACTATTCAAAGAATTAACCAAACGAGGAGTTGGTTCTTTGAGAAAATCAACAAGATAGATAAACCCTTAGCTAGACTCACTAAAGGGCACAGGGACAAAATCCTAATTAACAAAATCAGAAATGAAAAGGGAGACATAACAACAGATCCTGAAGAAATCCAAAACACCATCAGATCCTTCTACAAAAGGCTATACTCAACAAAACTGGAAAACCTGGACGAAATGGACAAATTTCTGGACAGATACCAGGTACCAAAGTTGAATCAGGATCAAGTTGACCATCTAAACAGTCCCATATCACCTAAAGAAATAGAAGCAGTTATTAATAGTCTCCCAACCAAAAAAAGCCCAGGACCAGATGGGTTTAGTGCAGAGTTCTATCAGACCTTCAAAGAAGATCTAATTCCAATTCTGCACAAACTATTTCACAAAATAGAAGTAGAAGGTACTCTACCCAACTCATTTTATGAAGCCACTATTACTCTGATACCTAAACCACAGAAAGATCCAACAAAGATAGAGAACTTCAGACCAATTTCTCTTATGAATATCGATGCAAAAATCCTCAATAAAATTCTCGCTAACCGAATCCAAGAACACATTAAAGCAATCATCCATCCTGACCAAGTAGGTTTTATTCCAGGGATGCAGGGATGGTTTAATATACGAAAATCCATCAATGTAATCCATTATATAAACAAACTCAAAGACAAAAACCACATGATCATCTCGTTAGATGCAGAAAAAGCATTTGACAAGATCCAACACCCATTCATGATAAAAGTTTTGGAAAGATCAGGAATTCAAGGCCCATACCTAAACATGATAAAAGCAATCTACAGCAAACCAGTAGCCAACATCAAAGTAAATGGAGAGAAGCTGGAAGCAATCCCACTAAAATCAGGGACTAGACAAGGCTGCCCACTTTCTCCCTACCTTTTCAACATAGTACTTGAAGTATTAGCCAGAGCAATTCGACAACAAAAGGAGATCAAGGGGATACAAATTGGAAAAGAGGAAGTCAAAATATCACTTTTTGCAGATGATATGATAGTATATATAAGTGACCCTAAAAATTCTACCAGAGAACTCCTAAACCTGATAAACAGCTTTGGTGAAGTAGCTGGATATAAAATAAACTCAAACAAGTCAATGGCCTTTCTCTATACAAAGAATAAACAGGCTGAGAAAGAAATTAGGGAAACAACACCCTTCTCAATAGTCACAAATAATATAAAATATCTTGGCATGACTCTAACTAAGGAGGTGAAAGATCTGTATGATAAAAACTTCAAATCTCTGAAGAAAGAAATTAAAGAAGATCTCAGAAGATGGAAAGATCTCCCATGCTCATGGATTGGCAGGATCAACATTGTAAAAATGGCTATCTTGCCAAAAGCAATCTACAGATTCAATGCAATCCCCATCAAAATTCCAACTCAATTCTTCAACGAATTGGAAGGAGCAATTTGCAAATTTGTCTGGAATAACAAAAAACCTAGGATAGCAAAAAGTCTTCTCAAGGATAAAAGAACTTCTGGCGGAATCACCATGCCAGACCTAAAGCTTTACTACAGAGCAATTGTGATAAAAACTGCATGGTACTGGTATAGAGACAGACAAGTAGACCAATGGAATAGAATTGAAGATCCAGAAATGAACCCACACACCTATGGTCACTTGATCTTCGACAAGGGAGCTAAAACCATCCAGTGGAAGAAAGACAGCATTTTCAACAATTGGTGCTGGCACAACTGGTTGTTATCGTGTAGAAGAATGCGAATCGACCCATTCCTCTCTCCTTGTACTAAGGTCAAATCTAAGTGGATCAAGGAACTTCACATAAAACCAGAGACACTGAAACTTATAGAGGAGAAAGTGGGGAAAAGCCTTGAAGATATGGGCACAGGGGAAAAATTCCTGAACAGAACACCAATGGCTTGTGCTGTAAGATCGAGAATCGACAAATGGGACCTAATGAAACTCCAAAGTTTCTGCAAGGCAAAAGACACCGTCAATAAGACAAAAAGACCACCAACAGATTGGGAAAGGATCTTTACCTATCCTAAATCAGATAGGGGACTAATATCCAACATATATAAAGAACTCAAGAAGGTGGACTTCAGAAAATCAAATAACCCCATTAAAAAATGGGGCTCAGAACTGAACAAAGAATTCTCACCTGAGGAATACCGAATGGCAGAGAAGCACTTGAAAAAATGTTCAACATCCTTAATCATCAGGGAAATGCAAATCAAAACAACCCTGAGATTCCACCTCACACCAGTCAGAATGGCTAAGATCAAAAATTCAGGTGACAGCAGATGCTGGCGAGGATGTGGAGAAAGAGGAACACTCCTCCATTGTTGGTGGGAGTGCAGGCTTGTACAACCACTCTGGAAATCAGTCTGGCGGTTCCTCAGAAAACTGGACATAGTACTACCGGAGGATCCAGCAATACCTCTCCTGGGCATATATCCAGAAGATGCCCCAACAGGTAAGAAGGACACATGCTCCACTATGTTCATAGCAGCCTTATTTATAATAGCCAGAAGCTGGAAAGAACCTAGATGCCCCTCAACAGAGGAATGGATACAGAAAATGTGGTACATCTACACAATGGAGTACTACTCAGCTATTAAAAAGAATGAATTTATGAAATTCCTAGCCAAATGGATGGACCTGGAGGGCATCATCCTGAGTGAGGTAACACATTCACAAAGAAACTCACACAATATGTATTCACTGATAAGTGGATATTAGCCCCAAACCTAGGATACCCAAGATATAAGATATAATTTGCTAAACACATGAAACTCAAGGAGAATGAAGACTGAAGTGTGGACACTATGCCCCTCCTTAGATTTGGGAACAAAACACCCATGGAAGGAGTTACAGAGACGGAGTTTGGAGCTGAGATGAAAGGATGGACCATGTAGAGACTGCCATAGCCAGGGATCCACCCCATAATCAGCATCCAAACGCTGACACCATTGCATACACTAGCAAGATTTTATTGAAAGGACGCAGATGTAGCTGTCTCTTGTGAGACTATGCCGGGGCCCAGCAAACACAGAAGTGGATGCTCACAGTCAGCTAATGGATGGATCATAGGGCTCCCAATGGAGGAGCTAGAGAAAGTAGCCAAGGAGCTAAAGGGATCTGCAACCCTATAGGTGGAACAACATTATGAGCTAACCAGTACCCCGGAGCTCTTGACTCTAGCTGCATATATATCAAAAGATGGCCTAGTCGGCCATCACTGGAAAGAGAGGCCCATTGGACTTGCAAACTTTATATGCCCCAGTACAGGGGAATACCAGGGCCAAAAAGGGGGAGTGGGTGGGCAGGGGAGTGGGGGGTGGGTGGATATGGGGGACTTTTGGTATAGCATTGGAAATGTAAATGAGTTAAATACCTAATAAAAAATGGAAAAAAAAAAAGAAAATAGTATGCATTGTTTATCAGACAATGTAAGCCATACAAGCCATTATGTTTTGTTTGCATCCTTGCCTGAACACCAGAAAACTCAGAGCTAATTCCAATGTTCAGAATTATCGCAAGCATACTTACAATATAAATACACACACTGAGACCCAAATACAGAACTCATTCACTTTCATATTACTTACAGATCTGAATGCACGTGGGTCCCTGATGATCTTCTGATATCTTCTGGTTCATTTCTTCCCTCTTTATGCATAAAGCTCTACAGTAAGTACTGAGGAGACCCCCTTTCTGTCACAAGTTCTGCCCCTCTAATTCTGTCCTGTACTCTGCCTTTCTGTTCCATGCTCCATCTTGGAGATCTGATTTCCTTACTTGGTCTATTAAAGCCTTCCTCTAATTAATTAACAGATAATGTTGTTAATAGTCCACTCTTTGCCATTTCCTAAATCACAAGTTGATGTCCTAATGCCTATGATAACTACTCTATATTTTCTGCTTCTTATTTTCCCACCATGGTATGGTGACCTTGCTGGTTAACTCACTGAGGAAATCACCACCCTAAAAGTGTGTTCACACTACCACCTTCCATTAATACAGCCATCCAGAAGCTCTGGGATACTCCTCTCTGTTCACCTACCTATCATCTGGCCTCTTACCATCTGAGGCATGGTAGATTGTCCAGGACCCCACATGGCTTGTTTATTGAAGATAAATTGTTATGACTGTCCTTCTCTTATGTGTAACCATTTTGTAATCTCTACTAAATATTTCTGTAGTCATACAAATATGCTGAAATACAAAGAAGGAGAAATGGGGGGGCATATAATGGTATGCCCGTATCCATGTTTCTCCTTTACGTCTGCTCTAATTCTTCTAATATTTGTTCTTTTTTAAACTCCCAAGAGTTGTCCATATTTGATTTAAGATGTCCATATTTGATTTCCCTATTACTCTTACTTTTCCATATTTTCCTAAAGTCCCTTCAATCAAAATTTTATCCAGATTTCTCCCATTATCAGATCCAGAAGGCCTCCTTTCCTAGATCTACTCGTGGCACATGTAGGATGTCTCCCTTCAGGACAATATACTGGTAGATGCCTTAACATCTTTCCCATTCTTATGATGAAAGCACCAAGCCTTAGCAGAATACTTTGATCTCTTATTTTAACGCACTCAAAGTCATTTGTCACCCTTTTCTGTGGTCTCTCAACAAACTAAATTTTGGATATTAAAAGAAAATAATACATGAAACATGCTAGAAACCTTCTTATAGGGAATTCAGAAACACAGACATGATGACCATAGTTATAGCATCTATCTTAGACATAAATATAAATGAGGGGTGCACCCTATCAATAAGCGTGATTAATTAAAAGAATATTGGACCACTACTTTGTGGAACATATTAGGTCTAGACTGCCAGCCACCACACTTCAATAACATTAGACATAATGTTTCTGCTCAATACTTCTATTCTGCTTATGAGACTATTGGGATTCTCTTTCCAGCTGATACAATGGGTGTACACGAAAGACATTAGCATCTGCTCCTAGCAGGATCTCTCTTGGCTTGCTTGGCCAGTCCGTGGATTCTGAGTTTTAATCTCACATATCCTGAGCTCATAAATTAGAGCTTAAGTTACAAAACAACTCATAATTTTCACCCTCAGTAAGCAGTCTTCACAGAATAAAGTGCTTCTCTTTACAGTACTGAGGAACCTCTAATAAGGAGCCACTAGCCATTAAGCCTCACCACTCATATACTTAATGGGTCATATGCACACATGTCAAAAGTTCTAGAAATGTGAACCTCATCTGAAGAACTGTCCATAAAAATCAGTGATGGGTTCCCTGTTCAGGAACTGAACTTGCAACATCGTTAGATATCTGTAGTCTCCTAAACAGTCAGGCTGACATGCTTCATAAGCCAACGGTAACACCAGATTTGCTCAGCAGAGCAACAAAGATTGAAATGTGTTTTTACAATTAAAAGAGGCATAGTGAGCGATTGACTTACTATACAAATGTCCTGAAACAACCCTGGAGAGCATGCTTAAAATATTGCTGGCTATCGGCACAGGGGCTGGACCACCAAGTAATCCAATACTTAAGGTTGCTTCATAAATTGCAGTGGGAGAAGGGGATTCATCCTTCTATATTCAAAGATGTCCCTCTGGGACATTCACCCATCATGCCTGTTATTGTCAACCATCACACCTATGTATCTATGCTCTGCTTGTCTCCCTTGATGTTTTCGGTGTATTCCCAAGAGTTCATGTGCTGTGAGCTTGGTCCTCTGTGTGTAAAACAGAGAGGGCCTTTTAAGGGGCATTTGAGGTTGTTTCTGAGTCCTTTCGTCACTCTGGATCTCTGTTTTGCCATGTGATTCCTCCCTCATGTGTGTGTGTGTGTGTGTGTGTGTGTGTGTGTGTGTGTGTGTGTGTGTGTGGTGTGTGGGTGTGTGTGTGTGTGTGTGTGTGTGTGTGTGTGTGTGTGTTCACAGTTCATACTGTTATGATGCCATCTGGCTGAGATCATTGCTACTGGGCCTAGGTGATGCCAGTGTCATGCCCTTGACCCTCCAGCTGTGAGCTAAAGGAAAATCTCTTTCATTATGAAGTTTCTAGCCTCTGGTATTTTGTTATAGCAATAGAGAATAGATAAACACACCTCCTAGTGGAAAATAACAGCATGAAGCCCCTTGCTTCAAAGTCAGACTCCACAGGTGTCCAGGAGGTTACCAACGCAAGTTATCTACTTGTTTTTCTTGTTTCTTCCTTAGGACAGATCAGTGTCACAATTTCATATATCCTCAGGACCAACGTCTGTCTCTACATATCGTGATCTCAAAAAGGTTCTTGGGGATTAAAAATAATAATGATGATGTTGCCTACCCCTTCCATTTCCTCTTAGATTACACTGTGCTCTTTGCCTCATGGAGACAACACTCTCTGCTTTTAATGCAGGTTTCAAAGAAAGGACATGGGAACGAACAGCACAGGAGGAAAAGGGTGTATAGCTGCTTTCAGAATCCTTGTCTCCAGACTATAGTTCATAGAAGAAAGAATAATGCCAAATAGTGTCTCAGCTAAAGCTAAGATTGGAATAGAAATAATTGTATTCAACCTCAGAAAACAAGGCACTGCAACAGTCACTGCAATTCTGAGACTTATTAGGCTATGAACCGTTGACTACCGAGCTCCTTGGCACTAAGGGACTTGATAGCCCTGATTTCACTCCCACCAGATCACTGCCTTATTCCCACACACACAGTCATAAAACCACTGTGTAGAGCCCCTCAATGCCTGAATTGTCATCTGCAGAATACATCAACCACCCAAGCTCATGATAATAAATCAGAAGTTTCCAGAGGTCAAAATAAGGAGAATGTGAATTTCAGAGCACTTTTTTCTGTGACTTGAGTATTTCTCAAAACTACTATAAATTATCTAAACTTCCCTTAATTAATAGGCTTTCTTAGAGATTTATGAGTTCCCAGCATGGGCTTTTAAGCTCCAATTAAAGGAGAGTTAACTTCTGAGAAATAGTAAGTTAAAGATCTTGAAAAGTATACCTTGAAGGTGTCTTTGTCTTTCCACGGGTTTGTAAAGTACAAAAACAGCCAAGAAAAAAAAATACTCAACAGAAACTTATTTTAGAGTCTTAATCAATATTCACATGAAGTAAATGCTGACAATATTTTCAACACAGAGAAAATAGAAAAGCCTTTTAAATAAGGATGTCGAATTACAGCTGTGCTAGTGGCTCTACTCAACTTGGTGCCAGGACTGAGACCTGAGGCCACTGTTATTATTATACCTCAGCTGCATGACATTTGATATTAGCATTGAAAGTCCCTTCTCCCCAGGCTAGAGCTATATAAGTGATGGGGAAAAATATTTTAAGAAATATAACCATTTCATTTCAATGGCCTATAAAAACCCAGCCATAAATTTTGACCCATCTGAAATATTTACACATGGGAAAATCATCTTTTATTAGTGTCCAACTAGTATGTGGAATATTCACGTGGGAAGACTTAAGATTCGGGCAAGGAAATATAAGGATCCTAGTGTGGATATTTCTGGTCTAAAACCAAAGGTGGTAGGAATGGTTAGATGTCAAGCTTTCTCTCTCTAGTGCCACTGGGTACCCCAGACCACAGATCACACTGTGCCTTTGTCTGGGGAATGTATATTTATATTAAATAGAAAAATAAACCAAAATATGTTTTTTCTCCTAGAAACCCTTACGTAAAATTCCTCTTTAACAGGGTCACCCAGGAAAGCCAAATCTTTTGATTACTAGTTTCTCCACACAGCTCTCTCCTCTCTCCAATGGGGTGTGAGCCAGCCAGTCCTCTCCACATGATGCTCCTGATGTGGTAAAGAGACCCTGGGGCAGAGATCTGTACTTGTAGTTTAGATAATTACCTGAACTGACAGCTACCTTAAATGTTCACTTGTGACCACCAATGGAGATAAATTTAGAGCCATCAAATGACCCCAGGAGACTCCAGCCAAGTTAAGGCTCGGTTGGTACACTTGAGTCCCTCAGCGTTGGGGGAACTTTTATAATATCCACAGATTTGCTGTGCTGTCCTTTGCCCAGAATCTCATTGCACCTGACATTTCAGTAGATTTAAAAGCCTTGAGGGAGTCCAAATGCTTATTCTAGCTGATATTTACTTCCCAAAAGTCAGAGCTGTGTTTACTCTCCCTTATTGCTGCACACTAAATAATAACCTCATGAAAAGCAGAGAAATCAAATAGGAAAATATGATGCTTAATCAATGTGGTATCAGGGATTCAGCAGCTCAGCAGTCCAAAGGTGCCAAACACATCTGCTTTGCACATCGTGGGCTGACGGTAGGTGTCAACTGTCTACGTTCGCAAGCTGCACTTAAAAGTCCACATGGGCCTGATATGATGGCCATGACTGCCTGGGATGAGTGATCTATGGTACTTATGTACATCTATGTGCAGGGAAATTATTACCTATGACTATGGAATCAAATTAGCCAGATTCGGGATCCTGGTTCCACCACTTGTAGCTATGTGGTAAGCTTTTCCCTTCCTTCTAAGGCTGACTAATATTCCATTGAGTATAAATGCTATTTCTTTCATCTTTTTTATCCACTGAGAGAGATTTAGCTTTCTCCCACTTTGTGTCTATTTTGAATGATATCATAATAACTATGGATGTCCAAATACCTCTTCAAGATCCTGTTTTCAATTAATTTCCATATATACCCAGAAATGGGTTGCTCTGTAGTTACTTTTGGACAGTGTGGCTCTGTCAGCTGGGCAAACACTGGAGACTAGGATCCTTCTGAGCACCATGGGTCATTGGTGACACAAGATGTGGGGAAACAGACACCAAAGTAAGAAACAAGCAAAGAGCAAATCAATTTTTCCTCTTGGCTTGTCCTAAAATCCAATAACATAAGTGACTTTAAAATGTGGAACAAATTTACCTCATAGCTAGAAAGCTTTCATTTGGGGAAAGGAAGAAGATATGAAGAAATTGCATTTCTAGGGCCCTCCTAAATGAGCTTGAAATTTTGCATGCTGATAAGCCTAATTTAATTTTCTAAGGTCCTTTAGGGCTCTTTATAATGATTAAGCAGTAACTAAGGATACATAAGTTGGAGAAGGAAGTCAAATCTCTATACTAGAGAAGAAACTCTTGTATATAGACTTCCAAACCAGCAATGGGGCACAGCACGAACCCCATGAGAGCAAACTTATCACCACAACAGGTATATTAATTTGCTTTCTGTCATTAATAAACACCATAACCAAAAGCAACTTGAGTGTGTGTTGGGGTGGTGGTGGTCATCTTACACTTTAGAGTCTTAACATCAAGGGAAGCCCAGACAAGAACTCAAGGCAGAAACCCAGAGGCAAGAGGTGAAACAGAGATGAGACCACAGGGGAACACTGCTTACTGGCTTGCTTCCATGACTTTCTCAGCTACTTTTCTTATGCAGCCCAGACCCACCTGCCTAGGAATGACACTGCCCACAGTAGACTAGGTTCTCCTACATCAATTAACATTTAAGAAAATACCCACAAATGTACCCATGGTTCAATTTGATGGGGGGGGGGGCAATTTATCTATAGAGGTTCCCTCTTCCCAAGTGATTTAATTTTGTGTCAAGGTGACAAACCAGCCCACCAGTTATGACATCCAGAAGCCTTGCTCCTTTTAGGGCCCTGTGGTACCTCAGCTTGGATGGGAATCGTTATTTGTTGGTAAAGAGGGTTGAAACCAGCTGATGCCTGTGCTCTTAGGATTCATTTGATTGTGAGAGCAACTTAGCTCACACCAGTGTATTGATAGCTACATTGAACAAGAATGCTATAGATTCAGGTACAGCAAGGAGTAAAGACCCCATTACTAGGATACCATATTACCAGGATCCATACCACATTACCAGGTCCTCCACCATGTCACCAGGATGTCAACCATGACATCAATTCTACCATGTTCCCATGTTCCTTACCATGTCACCAGGTCTCAGCCTCTCCTTTTTCATATGGAAAGCACCATTGTCACATATACTCCAGTAGATAGTTAGCAACTCTCTCAGTAACATCTCCATGGTGGCTTTAGCAGGGAAGTTCTCATAACCAGTTCAGTTCTTGTTACTTGGCCATGCATCCATCCTCAAACCTACAACTGGCCCAGTGGTTAATGGAGCAGGAATTCTGGTATCAAAGAAATGAATGAAAAAATATAAACAACAAGCCCAGTACTGTAGATACCAGGAGTGGGGCAAATATTGTGGCAGAAACCTGTAAGTCCATCACATGGGAAGCTAGATCAGGATTACAAATTCAAGGCTAGTCTAAGCTTTATAGTGAGACTATCAAAGCCAGCAAACAGTAGAAAGGGCGTACACTACTCATTGAGATAGTTGTCTCTATTTACTTAGGCATGTTTCTCCAGAAAGCTTATTCAAGGCCTAGTCCTTGGCCAGTGTTTACTTAGTAGGATGGTTTAAAGTATACTCCTTCAGAGATGGGTAGGTTTCTTTATATAGAAATCACAGAGATTTTTGTTTTGATTTTCTGTTGTTTGGTTTGATCTGTATAACATGCAGGTTTTCTTGTAGAAATCAGGTATCACTTCATAAATAAAAATGCAACTTGGGGGAATGGACAGCAGTGTTTTTAAAAGGCCTCTTTAAAGAGGTGTTGTAAAACTGAAACCTGGGTTTCTCCAAAGGAAGAGCTTCACTGCAGCATAGAGAAAAATGATGCAGAACTCAGAATCCTCATATGTGAAGGCTGAGGTGACACTGGGCTGTCTGATGTTGGAGGGAAGCTACTGCCCAGAGGCCCTATCAGGAGAGGACTCACAGCCACAGTGCTGTGTCTCAGATGATAGTCCTTCCCTTTTAACCTGTCATTTGTCCAGCTGCCCCACACTCCCCTTCCCCTCACCTCGCCCTGCCTCTCTCCCTCCATCAGACACATTCATATCACTCAGTCTATCCAACACTCGTAGCATGCTCCAGCATTGAAACTGGTCACACTCTTGTGTCTGCCTGAAGATAAGCATCCTCCCATTAATTTTGCCTAACTTTCCTCGAGTTTGTGCCCACATTTTCCCTTGCTAATTACCTCTCCCCAATAGCCGCTCTCCCATCAGGTCACATTAACAGTGCCCATTTTCTACTTTTTATAACCTTTCAACTCATCACCTTCTAATACACTATATGGTTTATGTAGAATTAACTGAACTTATTTGACTTTTTCATCCATGAGCAAAGGGTTAACACTGTTTATTGCTGTGCACCAGGCTTTCCAGGAGTGCCCCGTGCCATATCACTGATGCTTAAATGGGTTGGGGTTGTTTGTTTGTTTGTTTGTTTTGTTTTTTTGAAAGACTGAGTGCAGAGAGAAGAGAGTTTCGCCTTCTTTGGTTTTTCTCATTGTGGAACTGTGATTCCCTACACGTCTTGGCAGTTCCCCATCTATCACTAGGCCTATAGCCACATGTGGCTTTTAGAGCCCTTTCTACTGAAGACATGATTTGAAAATAATGGCCGTAGACTTCCCTGACAATTCTCAGGGACTGCCCCATCCATTTGATCACCTAAAAATAGAGTATGCAAATTATAGGGGAGAAAGATAGGCCACTGTCTGAAGCTCCAAACAGATTGGCATTGATTTGGAAACAGAATTTTTCAAAGATAGTGTTGGTTATAAAGGACTTGAATGAAGTATTGTTAAGAGATTTCCTTCCCTTGCCTATGTATTCATGCATGTGTACATGCACATTCCTGTGTCTGTGTCTGTGAGCATATATAGTGGTGTGCACACAGAAGCCAGAAGAGGGTATCAGACCTCTCAGAACAGAAATAAGCCCTTTCCAGACACATACAGTTTGGGTAGGTTCTGGAATGCAAGGCGCAATTCTTATGCTTGAGCAAATGAGCACTCTTGGCCACTGAGCCATTTCTCCAGCCCATAAAATATTTTTTATTGAACATTTTATCTTAAGATAAGTACTTGTGGCATGTTAACAAAAATCCCATCACCTGTTCAAATCTGTCTGAAGTCCAAATGCTGAGGTCCTGACTTTATATGCAAGCCATATCCTGTTCCATTGACTGATGTAACCTGCCACTGCCATTCCTAGATTTACAGGGTATTTATTCCCAGAGAAACAGGGTGATCTTATCTGCCCATCACATCGACATTGAGAAGGATGCGCACGTCATTATTATAAGCTTTAAAACTAAGACTCATCCTTATTATGTTTTTACCCAGAATTCCCTGAAGAGGAAGTAACAAAAAATATCTGCAGATTCGTTGGGAAAAGGGGGGCAGGAGGTAGCATAAAGTATGTTTATAAAAATATACTGTTGTATACACATTGAACAGAAGGTTGAGAAAGGGAGACTGGAAAATAGATTCCCATGATCCTTAAGAATAGAATACATTGTTGGCACATGGGCCTCCTCAATGACAAATTGGAAACACATGTGTAGCTCCCAGTCTCACTTTTTCCCATAATCAAGGCAGCAGCTCCTGAGTCACAGGCTTCTTTGGAAAGAGCACCAGGCTTCCTGCAACAATAACACAGGATGTCTTTGCTTTCTCTTAACTGTTTTGGCCTTTTTGGAATTACAGGGCTAAGCTGTCATCATTGGTGGCCTTGGCCATATTAGTTATAGAAACTGAAACAATATGAGTTCCATATTTTGTCTATAATATGATACCCTAAATGTTCATTTCATGTGCATTTAAGAAAGAAAACTATTTGGTAAATAACCATATAAAGCGTATTTTATGACTATGTATATGTATATAAAATATAAGTGCAGTAAATTTGTTAAGGTATTCTTAAGATGTTTTATTATTCCAGGAAATTCCTCTAAGTGAATGTTCAGCTTAGAGTGTTGGCAATGGAACAATGGATGACTTCTTCAAGCCTATCTCTGGACTCTCTGCCAGTCCCAACACCCATTCTGTAAGCTCTGATTACTGGTACTTCCTGTATCTTACCAAGTT
Source organism: Mus musculus (assembly GCF_000001635.26). Lineage (NCBI taxonomy): Eukaryota > Metazoa > Chordata > Mammalia > Rodentia > Muridae > Mus > Mus musculus. Next base: position 78,939,570 of record NC_000067.6, on the reverse strand, counting down.
GCCAATTGAAAGTTTTCAAACAAGCAGAATCAAAACCTGTCTCCAACCATCCATAAGTGGTTTCTTGATGGCATCACTGAGAGAATGTAGCCACCTTGAGCTTGGAGAGCTTTTATTCCACTAAGAATTCTAACCACTTTTGCTCCTATGTAATCACAGCCCCAAGGGGAGACTGTACTACTGATGTTCTGCCAAATGGATGCGAAGTCACACTGCCTCCCAAATAGTCAGCTTTATACTCAAAAGCTGGTGCTACTCTCAGGCTGGGTTGGAGAAGCTTCTTCTCGTGGACGGTGACTGTTAATGAAGACTCACAACTGGTCAGACTGCTGGGAATACTGACTATTGAGTGAATACTGAATATTGAGTGCTCAGCTCTAAATGGGACATCTATGTCACCTGCCTCCAAGGCTCAAGGCACATCGCAAAGTGAGGCAGCAAAGACTGTAAGGCTAGGGGAGAAAGGGAAGTACTTCAAACGCTGTCTTCAGCACACACACACACACACACACACACACACACCATGAGGATAGTAGGTAGTAAGAGTGTACTTAGGAAGAGTATAGTCGGTAATCAGCAGGAGAGGAAGAGGGAGAAACAGGAGCAATGGGGGTTAAAATGATCATGACACATTCTACACACATATACAATTGCCAAAAATAATAGTAAAAATTTAAAAATAAATGAAGGTTATATCTCTGGATTGATAGCAATCTTAAGATGTGTGTTAGTCTCAGAGATGTTGGTGCCTTTGATTGATTGATTAATTACAGTTCTCTAGTCAATCGACAGCGTGCTAAACACTACCAGCAGGATAGAAATGAAAGCCCCTGAAAATCATTGCCAGGTCCATTTCTACTGTTTCCAGATAAACATCAATCTTCTGAGAAGCAACAAGCTTTAAATTTTGGATAAGACAACATGAACCATAATAGATAGTAACAACGGAATTTTAAACTCTTTCATTCTAAGCATGCCAAATTTGTAGTCACCTAGTGTCCTACTTAGCTTTAGCTGTCAACTTGACACAGCCTAGAACCATCTGGAAAGACATTCAATTCAGTAATTGTTTTCAGCAGGTTGGTCTATGGACATGTCCATAAGGAATTGTCTTTATTATTAAAAATTGAAGTAGAAAGACCCATTCCACTGTGGAAAAAAACAATGTCTGCATAGAAGGTCCTGAGCTATATATGAAGTCTAGCTAAGCAGGAGTGTAAGTGAGCAAACCATCCAGCATGGCTTCTACATCAATTTTCTGCCCTGACTTCTCTTAGTGATGTACAGGGACCTAGAAATATAAAAAATACAACCCTTTCCTTCCCTAGGTTGCTTTTCATCAAAGTCCCTTATCGCAGCAACATAATGCAACTAGAACATCTACCATGACTGTATTCACCCAGCACATACCTCACTACCCAAAAATTCAATGTTAATGCTTTCAGAACCTCTTTCCCAAAATTGTAAGTTTAGAAGCATTTGCATTTGTTTTCCAAATCATCAGTACTGATGAAAATTATGTAAAAATAAAAAAGCGATAAAAACGTATAAATCCTTACCAAATAACAAACCCATTAAGCTTCCACCAACCAAATCACCTCCAGCACAGCACATAATGACGAATTTCAGTTGCTGCTTCGATTTCTTGGGCTCTTAGTCGCCTCAAAGCTGCTTTAGAAGTGGGTGGGAATGAGTTTTAAATGAATTTAAAGACTTAACCACATTTCTTCATAAAGTTCCAGAGAAGTTGAGAATTCTATTTTGCATGACTAAAATCCAGCCTGTTCTTTCATTAATGACAAGCTTCAGGAGATAAGCAATAACATTTTTTGTCAGGGACCTCAGCCTTGACTGAAATGGCTGAAAGAACTTCCGAGCAAGGGACATATCGGGCAAGTGAAAAATGGCTCACTTGCTGCAGCCTTGAAAACAAGTGGAAAATATTTACCACCCTGTAACTTTTAGCAGCCTGCCTTCCCTGAAGGAATAGGTATAAAATAAATTAAAACACATATTCTTTTCTACTCAGCCTGACAGAAAATGTACTGGTGCTTAAACAAGCAATAATCATCAAAGATTTCCTCCATCAAACACACTAGAAATTATGCACAGAACTAAGAATCACACAAAGAAATGACCATATCTGGGTTTGGAGGAGTCCTCTGCTAATTAATTAGTCCTTGTCTTCAAGTAACTTCACGGTTACTCTGCTTTTCCTTCCAAATCTCCTCAATGAATTAAAAGCACCTTTTTTTTTCTTTTGCTTCTTGTTGTTGTTCATTTGGACTGTAAGATATATCCTAATAAGATATCATTTGCCAAAACAAATAATGAATAATGGATCTACTTGAAAAATGAAAGTCAGGAGGTGGTAATTACCAGGTCTAACAAGCTCATAAATATATTCATACCTTGAATATGGAGTGGTTACACTGCAGGATTTCTGAAAACTTTATGATTGCCATTTGCTCTCTCAGAAGCCTAGAGGGAAGGCTGCGAGGAGAGTTGGTAAAGTACTTGCTACACAGGCATGAAGAGCTGAGTACTGAGTTCAGATCCCTGCAATCATATAAAGAAAGATCTAGGTGCATCAACACATGCCTGTAATGCAAATGCTAGAGAGGCAGAGACTGGCTCCCTGGAGCTTGATGGCCAGCTAGTCTTCCTAAATCAGTAAATTGCAGGTTCATGAGTGACTATGTCTCAAAATAAAGTTAAATATTGTGCAGCTGGTTCAGTGGATAAGTTGCTTGCCACACAAGCCTGAAAATCTGAGTTTAGATACCTATGTAAAAGCTTGGTACAGTGATGTGTGCACCTGCAATCCCAGTGCACTCCTGTGGGGAGCTAGAAGGTGAAGTTAGCAGAAATTCATACACCAGAGATTGGTGTATATAGCAGGGAACAATAAACTAAAGAGACTGTGTCCCAAAGTTTGGAGCTAAGACGAAAGGATGGACTATCCAGAGACTACCCCACCTGGGGATCCATCCCATAATCAGCAACCAAACCCAGACACTATTGCATATGCCAGCAAGATTTTCCTGAAGGGACCCTGATATAGCTGTGTCATATGAGGCTATGCCAGTGCCTGGAAAATACAGAAGTGGATGCTCACAGTCATCTATAGGATGGAACATAGGGTCTCCAATGGAGGAGCTAGAGAAAGTACCCAAGGAGCTGAAGGGGTCTGCAACCCTATAGGTGGAACAACAATATGAACTAACCAGTACATCCAGAGCTCATGACTCTAGATGCATATGTAGCAGAAGAAGACCTAGTTGGCCATCATTGGGAAGAGAGGCCCCTAGGTATTGCAAACTTTATATGCCCCAGTACAGGGGAATGCCAGGGCCAAGAAGTGGGAGTAGGTGGGTAGGGGAGCAGGGTGGAAGGAGGGTATAGGGGACTTTCAGGATAGCATTTGAAATGTAAATAAAGAAAATATCTAATAAAATTTTTAAAAAAGAGACTGTCTCCAAACAAGGCAATAGACCATGGTGATTGTGTGTCTCATACATACATAAACACACACACACCATACACCCACCTCCCATCCCCCAAAAAAGGGCAGAAAGTAAGAAAGTGATTAAGAAAGACACCCAACATCTTTCTCTGGCCTTTATATACATGCAGAGATGCACACACCTGTACACACAGAGGCAAATGCATATTCATACATACAGGAACATGTATGTATTACCTCAGTGAAAAAAATTTTAAAGAGAAAAAACAAGCCACTCTGTTCATGAACCTTTTGACCTCTGCGCTTCTTTCACAGACAGGGAAGTCAAAGCTCCAGGATGGCCGGAGTTCTGCAGCTAAGTGCAGGCGCTAGACTTCCAGACCAATGATCCTGCCCCTTCCTTCACGTATTATGTGAAATGACAAAACCTCAGACTGCCTGCTGATATTGCTGAAGATTTTAGTTTTCGTTTGAAACCTATTGGGGACAAAAGTTTAGAAACAAAATTGGGAGGGCATCAGATCATCGCTTCAATAAAGGCTGTGAGTCGATGCACCTGAGTCAGGTTATTCCTAAGAAATAATTGGCATCAATTCAGCACTCACGGGTAGCTCTGCAGCTCATTACTGACACTAATTAGCGCAGTTGTATACAGTGTTCCTCCAAGGTGAGCTAGACTTTGTTAGCTCTGTAGCACAGAGGAAGCACGCAGCATCACATTTTATCTGTTTCTTGTCTGGTGCCCTAGCTACTAACATTCAGCAAAGTGCCCCAAATCAGTCATATCTAGGACAATGGTAAGACCCTAAGAATAAAATGTTCAAATCCAGTTTTCGGCCTCCTGCTGCCACCCTGCTTGTCCAAAACTCACTTTAGGCTTGCAATCCTGTTGCCTGCAAAGCTTAAACCAAGCAACAGAGATCCACCCACTCCATGCATCTGCCATCACTATGTACAGCAGAGGTCACTGGAGGCAATCACTGAACTGAGCCAAGCAGAGCCCTGCCAGCCTATCTGGATCTTACCCTGGTACTCACCCTGATCATTTACTTGGTAATAACTTGCATATAAAATAGATAATGGAGCACTAATACATTTCCTGTGACCCATTATCTCCAATCTTGGCCATAAAACATTCAACCAATGTTGTCCCAATCCCTTACTATGTATCTTACCTGCACTATGTACTTGGCATGAAATGGTGCCTTCCAAGCAGCTGATAGCCAGTGGCAGACATTTGACCACACATTTGCTTAGAATGAGAGTTTTAAAAGAAATAAATAGATCAAGTAGGCAGTTGGCTTACACTCACATGGGGAGCTCAAGAATATCATATCGCATGGTACATAGACTGCCTCATCCTTACAACCCTGTGAGGCAGGTATCATTGGTATATACCACTGCATAAATAAAATCTTGTGATGCTAACAGCAAAGTCACTTACATAGAGTGCAGAGCCAGAATTCACACCCAAGCCTGTATATTGTCAATATCCATGTTTGTATGTTATGATCCACTAGAGCTGTGATCACAATGACAGGGACAATGAAGAACTGAGTGTGTCCTATCACCTCTAGCTGTTTTCACCACGAGCAAGCTACTTTTCACTTAACTGAGATAAGCCAAGACAAGAGCAGCAGTGGGGTCAGAAACACATAACATTAACTCTAGACCACCCAATTTACAAAATATACACCATATCAGGGTGAGAACACATACCATGAGTGCTGAACAAGAAGATCTGTGGCCTATCTTGGCAGTCCTGCACTTGTCAAATAGGATAACTAGACCACTGCATCTAAATACAGTCTCCACATTCTCTTGGAACAGCCAAAACAGCTTTAGAGGCAATCACCTCTCTCTAAGGCTTGAATCACTAAGCCACACACTGAGTCTGAACTGTAATTAACATATTGCTTATGTCAACTACATAAAGCCCAGGGTTTAGGGCCAGCCAGAGGACTCTGTAAGCAAAAGCACTGGCCTCAAAAGTCTGATGGTCTTAGTTCAGGTTCCACAACCCACAGCAAATGTAAGGATGGAAAGAGACAACCAGTTCCCAACTCCACAGACTTGCCCACTGACCTCCACATGTATATTGTGATGTGTGCATGCCCCCCACATCATCATCATAATAATAATAATAATAATAATAATAATAATAACAATAACAATAACAATAATAATAGAATCCTGTTTTTAGGGCCAGTGAGCTAGCGCAGCAGTAAATTCCCCAACAGATTAGATTCCCCACAACACACATAAAAGTGGAGGGAAAGAACCAAATACACAAATTTGTCCTATGACCTTCCCACTCACTGCAACATGGGAAGTGGCCCCAGTGTGCACACTTGCACCTACACGCACACGCAAATACACACAAGAACAATTGGGTTTGTTTTTCAAAGCAGTGGCATTCGATTCACTCTACCACTAATGCCCTTATGGCCTTGGGCAACATAGCCAGGCTGAATCTCAGTTCTATCACTGAGAATGGATTGTCAATTCTGTATCCTATCACCAAGGGCCTGATAAAGGGACTCATGAAAGGCATTTTCCACTATGCCTGGCAGATACCCTTCATTCAGTAAGCATGACTATTGATATTCACCACTGAATGTCCATTAGAAGATGAAACAGAAGGGTGCAGGAAAGCTGGGGTCTCCTTTCCACCCTTATGGGCCCAGCAGACAAACTGGCTAGGCCACTATATAAGACAACCGCCAGGGAAGATGCAGTTTCTGGGTATACATTTTTAGGAAGCTTGTGTGATATAACGCCTTACAGGCTGTGGGCAGACTCTGTGTCATGATGCTTCAGCTATATAGGGTAAGGGGGGGGGGGCTGCCTAGGAAAGAGTATGTAGTCTAAAAGCTTTATAGGAGGATATGATGGTTTGAATAGAAATGGCCTCCAAAGATTTATGTGTTTGAATGTTTAGACATAGGGTAAGGGAGATGTGGCCTTGTTGAAGGAAGTGTATCAGGGTAGGTGAAGTCTCCTATGCTCAAGCTATGCCCTGTGTGTCACACTGTCTCCTCCTGCTGCCTGCGGATCCAGATGTGCTTCTTCACCAGCACCATGTCTGCCTGCATGCCGCCATGCTTCCCACCATGACAATAATGGACTAAACTTCTGAAACTCTAAGCCAGCCCTAAATTAAATGTTTTCCTCTATAAGAGTTGCCAAGGTCATGGTGTCTCTTCACAGCTATAAAACCCTACCTAAGACACAGGGAGAAAGCAGAGTAGGGCCTGGAGGATGCAAGGGACATGCATATCTCAGAAGAAGATAACTGTCCTCTTAGTCACAGGGATGCTATGGTACAATCAGAAAGGCAGGAGAGGACACGGGACCTAGAAGAAATGTTCAATTGATTTACTCTGACCCGTCTATGGGCATAGACAAAGGCACTCTCAAGTCATTCAGTAGTTTTCAACTATTACTGGCCCCAGAACCAACAAGGAAGCCATTTCCAGAGATGAAAATTGAGCTGGTCTAGCATAATTAAACTTCAGAAGTTTATATTCCTGTCATGCATGAGCAATTAACCATGAATCTTTAAAATGAGCTGCATTCTACTTTAGGGAGAGTCATCAGTATCCCAGACACTCCGTCCTTGTAAGACTCAGCAGTCAACTTGGCACAGCCTAAAGTCACCTGGGAAGAAGGAACCCTAACTGAGGAACTGCCTGGATCAGACTGGCCTGTGGGCATGCCTGTGGGATACTGTCTTGATTAATGATGGATGTGAGAGGAACAAGTACATGGGCAGCATGTTCCTAGACAGGAAGGCCTGAGATATGTAAAACAAACAAACAAACAAAACCAAAACCCTAGCTGAGCATGAGCCGCAAAGCAAGCCCATGAGCAAGCCGGAAGGGTGAGCAGCAGTCCTCCATGATTTCTGCTCTGAGTTCCTCCTTAAGTTCCTATCCTGGATTCCCTTAGTGGTGGATTATGACCTGCAAGTAGAAGCCAAACAGCCCCTTTTCTCCTCTAAGTTGCTTTTGACTGGAGTGTTTTATCACAACATCAGAATCCAAACTATAAGATTTTCTCTTCTGGCTTCTGAATGTAGACAAGCCCTAGATGCTCCAGGGGGCGTGAAACAAGCTGTATTTGCTCTTCACCCTTGTCTGTGTCTCTCATGCAATAATCTTAAATAACCATTTAATTTGGAGAAGATGTTAATGCCAAAGCTATGGGTCTTATTTATAATCCTTTATGCTCTGCAAACAATAGCTAATGTATTATTAGCTGTGCTAGTCTAATAACTTCTAGAAACTAGAGCCACAATATTTAATACCAATCTTTCTCCCCTTAACTGTAGGTCCACCATGCTCCAGTGGATGGCCCAGAACAAATGGACTCAGTGGGTTATTTTTTAAAAAGAGAGAGAACATGGTGGGCATGAAAGATAACTCGGGGTGGGGGGGGGGAGTTAGAAGAAGCAGTAGAACCAAAATATATAATATGGCATGTAGGGAAATATCAAATAATTAACAAACTACTGTTTTAAAATTTTCTGTTAAATTCTTATTAAGAACAAAGGTAAATTTTGTGAAAAATATATAAACTCATCATTTTTCTTTTGTTAGAAAGGATATCAACCCTTTTCCACAACTTTGATTCTTTTCACATGGTGACTGATGACTGTCTCTGAAGTTTTTGAGAAGCCCTATCCTTCAGTCCAGTACCCACTAATTCAACACCATGGGTTTTTCTGGTTCATTTTCTATAATAAGTTAATTTCCTTATACTCCAACTTAATATATACTGTATAAGAAGTCCATTCTCTTATTTAATTTATATTTCCTTCAAAACCAAAGCAGTTCATATTTCATATCTGATATTTCTCTTCAAGATGAATATCCTCTGTCTCTCTTTAAGCCTTCTTCTGTAATTTCACCTCCTTCTTCTTAGGAAGGGTGAGAATCTTATTTCATTGCTCTGTTTAACCTAACAGTCTGTTTAACTTTGAGAGTCTTTGATGCCCATCACCTAATGGCTTCCTATTTGGCTGAGCAGCCTTGAAATAGTAATAATATTCCTTTCATCTGTGGAAGACATCGCGTATATATTTCCCAAAACCTTCTTGAACTGTTTCTCCAAAATCTTTTGCCTTTTTTGTATAAACTAGGGTTTAAAAAAACGAGAGCTGGGCATAGTGGCACATGCCTTTAATCCCAGCACTTGGGAGGCAGAGGCAGGCGGATTTCTGAGTTCAAGGCCAGCCTGGTCTACAGAGTGAGTTCCAAGACAGTCAGGGCTACACAGAGAAACCCTGTCTGGAAAAAAAAAAATGGAAAAAAAAGGAGGGAGCAGAGGAGGAAGGAAAAAAGAACGGCAGAAAGGGAAAGAGAAGAAAGCATTCAGTGACCGCTAAGATATCTCAGTAAAAAATAAATGTAGATTAACAAGCCATTGGTAAATTTTGTAAGATGCTTGCCACCCATGACACAGAAACATTAGAGAACATGCTCTAGGAGCCACCAAATGGAGAATCTTGGTTTTAAATGTGGCTCTGGCATGGAAGAAATCCTTCTGTGAGGAAATGGTGTCCTGATTCAACATTATCATAAGATTTCAAAGAATTAAAGATGAAGCAGTCTCACTTCACAGGCTCAAAATGTTAAATTCCTAAACATTTAATAGGATTGATTTTTTTCCACTTCAATGGAAAAAAGTGAATAATGGAATAAATCCCTGTCAAAACAACAGCAACAGTTAACGTGACTTGTGTGCCTACTATGTATCTGCCAGAGGAAGACTAGAGACATCAAATATTTCTTTGCATTTTCCTTCCAAAACAATCTCAGGAGACTGACACAAATTCAGCCTTCTTTTATGGCTACAGGGAATGCAGTTCAGTATTGATGTTGGGCAACTTAAAAGCACACATGTGGTTGTTTGTGCAACTCCAGTTTGATCACAAGCTGCCAGGCTCCAGGGGCCATAACCTTCTGCAATTTGTTGAATACTATCTATTGACACAGCCTTGCATGTCAAACACCCTTGTACAAACTGCTTGTTTTTTGTGATTCCCCCATAGAGAAAAAAACAATGGGTCTTCATCTGGAGTCACTTTAATCAACAACAAACAGATTTGTCCACAAGAATTTATATTTCTCCTTTTATTAAAAATAAGTTCTTCCCAGATGCTCCTCAACAGAGGAATGGATACAAAAAAACGTGGTACATTTACACAATGGAGTACTACTCAGCTACTAAAAAGAATGAATTTATGAAATTCCTAGGTAAATGGGTGGACCTGGAGGGCATCATCCTGAGTGAGGTAACACAATCACAAAAGAACTCAAATGATATGTACTCACTGATAAGTGGATATTAGCCCAGAAACTTAGTATACCCAAGATATAAGATACAATTTGCAAAACACATGAAACTGAAGAACGAAGACCAAAGTGTGGACACTTTGCCCCTTCTTAGAATTGGAAACAATCACCCATGGAAGGAGTTACAGAGACAAAGTTTGGAGCTGACACAAAAGGATGGACCATCTAGAGACTACCATATCCAGAGATCCATCCCATAATTAGCCTCCAAACGATGACACCATTGCATACACTAGCAAGATTTTGCTGAAAGGACCGTGATATAGCTGTCTCTTGTGAGACTAGGCTGGGGCCTAGCAAACACATAAGTAGATGCTCACAGTCAGCTATTGGATGGAGCACAGGGCCCCCAATGGAGGAGCTAAAGAAAGTATCCAGCTAAAAAGATATGCAACCCTGTAGGTGCAACAACATTATGAACTAGCCAGTACCCTGGAGTTCTTGACTCTAGCTGCATATGTATCAAAAGATGGCCTGGTCGACCATCACTGGAAAGAGAGGCCCATTGGACAAGCAAACTTTATATGCCCCAGTACAGGGGAATGCCAGGGCCAAAAAATGGGAATGGGTGGGTAGGGAAGTGGGGGGAGGGTATGGGGGACTTTTGGAATAGCATTCTAAATGTAATTGAGGAAAATACGTAATAATAAAAATATTTTAAAAAATAGGTTCTTTCTCACATACTATAACCTGATTACAGTTTACATTTCCTCTCTACTCCTCCCAGTTCCTCCCTATAAGACCCACTCCCTTTCTGTCTCTCACTAGAAAAGAACAGGCTTCTGAGATAATAATAAGATTAAGATAAGATAAGATAAGATAAGATAAGATAAGATAAGATAAGATAAAACAAAAACTTTCACATCAGAGTTGGACAAGACAAATAAACAGAAGGAAAAGAGCCCAAGAGAAGTCACAAGAATCAGAAAGCTACTCATTAACACACTCAGGAATTCCATAAGAACAATAAAAAACAGACACCATAACATGTATATGCCAAGAACCTGGTACAGACCCTTGGAGGCCTTTACAGTTCATATGAATTTATATCAAAACCATTCATCAAAACAAAAACCTAAGGCAACTATGTTTGAAGTCCACAATCTCATGAGAGATTAAATGTTCTCTAAGATGGATTTTGAGTTTCTAGAACAGCCTGACCTTTAATATCTGTGTCATAACACAAGTATACTTTGGGTCATTATCATATGAACATTGCTGTATTTCCATTATTCATCCGTTCCTGTCCATTAATCAGACAAACATCCTGTAAACAGCTAAATTTATACTGGAATCTAAATAGGATGGAGTTCACTCACGATTCACCAAAATATCATGAGATCCATGGGGACAAACTTATGTTACAAAAACTGTGCCTGGGTGTCAGGCTTTCATGTGATCTTACATAATTTTTTATAGACTATGAAATTAGGAGAGAAATAGCTTTTTTTCATGCTATTTAACTAGGAACTGTTGCGGTTAAATAGGAAACATAAGGTCGTAACTATCCAATAATAACTATCTGCTTTGCTCCATTTTGTGTTTATAGTGTTTGACACACACTAAATGATTGGCTTGGATTGGCTTAGTTTGTATCCTCCAGATGCAGTTTCTCAAACCAACCTACACTGCAGAGGAATAGGGCAGATTCAGCACAAGGCATATACATCCTTGCTGTCCTGTCTGTATAGGGGAGGCAGCTGAGAATTTAGTCTCCCCAGAGTAACTGTGTAAAGACAGCTCCAACAATTCTCCAAGAAAGAGTAAGTCTATGTTCTACTTTCACCAGCGTAGAAGACCTGTTGCCACACTTACCATGAAAATGTGTGTGTGTGTGTGTGTGTGTGTGTGTGTGTGTGTGTGTGTTTGAGCTCTAGAATATTTTCTTCAGTAGATGATGAATGCATAAACAGATGACCAATAAGTGGATAGATGGGTGGAAGGCTGGGTGGATAGATGGATGGATAGACAGCTCTAGTTATCAGGTAAACTATGAATACATATAAACTGAACCTTATTTCCAAAGAGCCCTTTAGGGAGCAAAAGGGGTACTGAGTGAATGCAAGGAGCAGATGAAGTCCTGAGTGCGTATGTGTTGTTGAAATTACAGCCATGGCAGGGACCTCAATGTCTCAGACCCATGGGAATGGCAAGGGCGTCCCCTGGTCCATGTGAGAATATTCACAGAGTGGACAGCAAGTATTGACCACAGCTTCCCCTCCTGCATATGTACAGCCTGAGACTGCTCTCCCACAGAGAGTTGCTATCCTAATGAGCTAAATCTGCCTCTCCTTTCAGTTGTATACAATTAACCCACCTCCTCCACTCAGATATATAGAGTAAACTCGTTGAGTTTCTGGACAACTGCTACTGTATCTCCATCAGAGTTCACAGCCCACTCAATCCCAGCTTTTCTGTATATGTGTATTCTCCATTGCTCCAGCTAGGTCAGTCTCCAAGCTGTGCAGGTCACACCTGAACCCTATAGCTTCTCATTTTAAATGATGTCACACGGACGCTATCAGGTTTTGCTGCCAATCGCACTTCCCACTCATAAGAATATGGCTTTCTGAACATTAGACAGCTCAGGAAGTACTGCAGAGGAGGGGCAGAAACGATCAGAGGAACCAGAGGGGTCAGGGACACCACAAGAACACCAAGGCCCTCAGAATTTGCTAATTGGGCCTCATGGATGCTCACAGAGATCAGTGAACCTGTAGCTGTCTGGCCAAGGTCCTCTGCATATATGTTTTGGGTGAGTAGCAAAGTGTTCTTCTGAGATTCCTATCAGTGAGAGTAGGAGCTGTCTCTGACGCTTGTGGGACCCTACTCCTCCTACTGGGTTGCCCCTTCCAGCCTTGATGTGATGGTATGTCACCAGCCTTTTTGTAGCTTGTTATGTTGTATTAGTTGATGTCCCTGGGAGACCTGAGTGTAGGCAGAGGGGGTCGTGAGTCTGGGAAAAGGAAGGTGCCAGGGTTGGGGGAGACTGGGGCAGAGAAGAGAGGGGAAACTGTAGTCAGGATGTAATATATGAGAGAATAATTTAAACACGCGCACACACACACACACACACACACACAGCTTTCTATAAAGGACCCCATACTACTTTTAGAATCCTTAAGAGAATTTTTCATATGAACTCACAAGGCATTCCAGTCCCTGATTATAGACAGTGATGGTGCTCCCTTATCTTCATCCCTTCTGTCTTAATATCTCAGGTGTTTCCCCCCTCTTTCCAGTTCCACTAGGGAAATAGGCGACAGTCCAAGGCACCTAAGTAGGAGCCCAGGAACAGATGCAAGGCTATCCGGGAAACTATACTATATAGTTGTGTGAACTATATAGTTGGTGTGTCTACTATATAGTTGGTGAAAATGACTCTCTACATATTCACTACAGCTTCTCTTCCTCTATGTCCTCAACTCAACGTACCAGGTACAGAGCTCAGGAAAAGACCTGAGACAGGTTCCAGGATGAGTTAGGATGTTTCCCAGGACCATGCAGAAGCTCCATACCCTCTTTACTCTTTCTTAGTCCACTCCCTAAAATCTTCTTGTTCTTCCAGATGTGGGAGTGTGCCCAGCCAGCCAGTCCAACCTTTTCTAGCCCCAGTAATATATAGTATTATTCAAGGTAGGCCCCAGTACCTCCATTTACCCTGGATTGAACATGTAGAATTAATAGTTTGTATATGACTCATACATAAAACATTGTATCTAAGGTTAAGAAAATCATTTAATAATGCTATTGCTAGCTATTATTTTCCCCAGTCAATTCTAACCATCTGGCTTTTTATTCTTTATACCTCTAATATGTTCAGACTATGAATAAAGCAAAAATCGATTAAAGAATTTAAATTAAAGAATCTTATTTTTATGAGGCATGTTATGCAGTCCAGCAGGCTCATAGAGTTCACTTTCAGAACCTAACAATCTGATGCCATTAAATTCTAATGAGAGATAGAGACACATGATGATGCTTCAACCGGCAAACGGGGTCTCAGGTGATGAAGAATCAGGACGTAAGTCAAACAGCTGCAGGTAAGTGCTTGCGGGTGAACTTTCCCCAACATTTCTGGAATTCTATTATTTTGCTCTAATTATAAAGTAAATCTTAATATGGTCAGGAAGTCATGACTTAACGTTGATGTTTTCAAGAAAATGGCAATGTGCTCTTTTGAGTAGTGACCTTTAGGTGCCAAAATTAAAGAACATTCACAAAATGTTTCAAATTTCAGAACAATTAGGCTATCATAGACTATGTATAGATAACTAAATGCATATACTAATATAATTACATTTATTCTCTCTCTCTTAGACACACACACACATTTGTTTTCCTTTGAGACAGGCTTTTCTATGTAGCCCTCACTATCCTGATTCTCAATACATAGACCAGGCTGGCCTTGAACTAACTCACAGAGATCTATCTGCCTCTGTCTCTGGTGAGCTGGGATTAAAGGTCTATACCATCATGCCTGACTGCTTTTTATTAAAGTATATTTTATTTAGTCTTTGACAGCTGTATACATGCATACAATAATCTTGATCCTAACCAATCTCAACTGTTTAGCCTTTCGTCCTTGGCTGGTGAAGGAAAACCATAAAATAACTAGGTGCATGTGAATGCTGCATTTCCGATATCAACTGGATTCCTGTAACATGAGTAAGGCAGAAGTGGAATGGCTCAATACTGTGTCACCTTTAGGGTAGAAGTTCACTCCCGTTGCCTTTGACAAACTATTGAAGCAATGTTTAAATCTGAGATATTGGTAAGAATTTTACTATCACTGATGGACAAACAACACTTATGATAGAATTATCACTGTCTGTAAATGTGCTTCCAACCCAAGGCTTAGAAAAAAATATCCGGGATGCTCCCATGCAGCTGTCTCTTAAGAAATACTATCCGATCAGCACTCTTGTTGGCAAAGGATTAAATCAGATTTCCATGTTCAAAATAGAAAATGGAGTCCAAATACTGTAAATGATGCACCCAGAGGTCAGCTAGGTATAAACCAAGTGACTTCAAGTTCATCGTCCTTTGATTGTAAAATAAATAGTAAGACATATCTAAAGCATTCTTTTAGTATTTTTACGTCTTTTCATCTAAGTCACAGTGTATTCTCATAGTTTATGGACATGTCTTTTCCTTTCCTGATCATGCTTAAATACCAGCGTGTCCTACAACCAATGGCATTCATATTTAGTGACATTTTAAATAAATTACCTCATTCACTCCATAAGGTAACTGACCCAGTCAGATATCCACCCTACCCCCAGGAGACAAACTAATAGAATTGAACCCATATCAAAACGCCTGCTGATACTGGATTCACCAGTAAAATCTAAAGGTTATCCACCTCAGCCACCCAGAAGTAGCTCTGAGCTACCAGTCAGAAATAATCTAGCAGATAATAGGACTCAAGCATGTGGTTTCATTGCACTATCTCAGCTGGAGAGAGAGCTCCATTCCCAGGCTGGCTTCCTTATGGTAATGAAACGGCTGCCAAGTTCCACACCTCATATCTTCATAACCAGGGCCTAAGATTGAACAGGATAAATTGTGTCCTTTGATGGTCAATTTTGCTCATCACCTCAGCTGGATGTGGACTCAGCAGAGAGATATGCCACCATATCACCTGGGTGGAATTTCATTGCCTGGGTCAGTTTCAAGAGGGAAGACCCTTCCTAAATGTGGGTGGCACTTTTCAGAGGTGGTCTATATAAAGGAAAGTCTGGGGGCTCATCTACACAGTTGCTAGTATCAAAACCAGCTTCTTCAGCCTTGCAACAGGGACTGAAGACTAGAGAAGCATCCGCTACTCTAGTGGTTCTCAACTTTCCAAATGTTGTGACCCTTTAATACAGTAAATCATGTTGTGGTGACCCCAATCATAAGATGTGGCCCTAATCATAAGATTATTTCATTGCTATTTCATAACTGTAAGTTTGCTACTGTTATGATTTTTAATGTAAATGCCTGATATGCAGGATATCTGATGTGTGACCCCTGTGAAAGGGTCATTCAACATGTGAGGTCATGACCCACAGGTTGAGAACCACTGCTCTGGTCTTCAGCAGCATAGGAAGAATTCTCCTGTGAGGAATCAGCCTGAGAAGGAGAAAGCTTTGAGACTGGAGGAAGGTCTATTTCCCGACTGCACTCAAATCTTACAAAGTGGCAATCTCAGTTCCAGATCTCAGCTCCTCTTTGTAGTCAGTTCCCATGTCATGCCTCAAGCACAGAACACTGTTAACAGGGCCCACTGGGGAAGAAATGCCATGTGGGTCCTGGAATCCTCTTCTTTCACATCCTACATCCTTCTTTCTGCCCTTCACACAAGGAACATGAAAGGGCTCTTGTGGGCATTCAGCAGAAAGGTAAGCATATACAATATTTTTGTTTTGTTTTATTTGTTTGTTGTTTTGTTTTGACCTGTGAGGATCATGAGATTTTTAGAACATTTTCACATCAAGTAGAATCTCTCATTCGATCTTTCTTCCAGTCCACTTACCAGGAAGACATTTTTTTCTGTACTAGCCAAAGAATGTTATTGATGATAGCCAGGGAATCTCTGAACCTCAAAAATGAGAAACTATAAAGAGAAGAGAGAGAGAAAGAGAGAGAGTGAGAGAGAGAGAGAGAGAGAGAGAGAGAGAGAGAGAGAGAGAGAGAGATTGAGAATTCCTCTCTTGCTTGGTTGTAGAATGCAAAGAATAAGACCCAGGATGGAGGGCATTGATTCCCTTGGGTGCCCTTGTCCTCCAGAAGTCAAGCACATTGACTTACTTCAGGGAGCTGTTACCACCCCTCAGTCATTGTGTGGACCCCACAGCACTGCAGCATAGCATGTAGATGGTTCAGTCTGTTTTCTCTAACAAATGGAAGCTTTCTTACCACTGATCCTAAAGCTTTGATACAAAGCTTTGATTTGCTCAATGCTACTTTCACTAATACCAATTTATCTTTGAACACAGGCATTAACTAGCTGTCAAGCAAGGGTTGCTAATGGGCATTTTTCTCAGTCTCTCTGTGATTGTCACCTTCCCTCGGATCTTTCTGAAATGATCTCTGAATCATTTTGCTGCTGTCAGAGGTGGAGAAAGAAGTCACTGAAAAAACACCATCAGCCATGACTTACTGGAAATGCCAGCCCTGCGTCTGGGGACCTTTGGTGGCTCTAACGAACTCTTTGCTGCTGAAGATTTATAAGCAGTGTATAAGCTTGTTGCTATTCCTGATGACTTTACATTTATACAATAATACTGTTGGGATGATTTTATTAAGAATGAAACAGCAAGAGGTTTAGAGTACAATTCTGTATGTGTGATCATAACTACCTAGACCAGCAGTTCTCAACCTCTGGGGTCACAACCCCCACAGGGATTGCATATCAGGTGTCCTGCATACCAGGCATGCTCATTAAGATTCATAACAGTAGCAGAATTACAGTTATGAAGTAGCAACAGCATACTTTTATGGTGGGGGGAACTGTATTTAAAAGTTGCAGCGTTAGGAAGTTTGAGAACCACTGATCTAGACTCACATTCTCTATTGCAAAACCCAAAAGTCTGTCTTGACTCTTCTGTCACAGAATAGATGTATGTGGAAACTGTTCTCTGTGAGCCCCTGCTTGAGGCTTTCAGGCTGACAAACCTTGCAGAATTGACCCTAGAAAACATAAGCTTCAGCGGAGAGAGCCCATGAACATAGCCTGTGTACAAATTCCTATGGGTCATGGCTCCATCAGCACAGATACAGAGAGAACCATCATGGCATATTAAAGATTTGAAGAAGTACATGCAGTATGCTATATCAACATGCTAGCAGTATGCCCCTTTTTTTGGATATTTTGAGACAGAATCTTACTCTGTAGTCCAGACTAGCCTTAAACTCACAGTGGTCCTCCTGTCTCAGCCTTCCTAGTACTGGGATTACAAACATGTTTTCCTACATCTAATGTTGGTTTTCAAATTTACAGAGATCTCTGTTCAATCCAAATATCTATTATTTAAATGTCCTGCCAAAACCATGCTTTATAAAGATAATTGTGATGTCATAAGTTATATTCATACTTTATCAACATTTCAATTATCAAAATAGAATAATAGATTTTTAGAAAACTAGAAAATGCATCAGATATCCTAATCCATACCCCACAAGATATAAATAGAAGTGAAAGATTGCACAGATTGCATGCAATTTGGAGTCGCGTCCTTCTAATAGTTTGGGGCTGGAGAGAGCTCAGCAGTTAAGAGCCCTGTTGCTCTACCAGAGAACCTGAATTCAGTTCCTAGCACCCACATCAAGCTGTGCACAACTGCCCATAGCTTCAACTCCCTCTTCTGGCATTTGTAGTCATCTTCACATAAATGCCATACAATCACACAGACATGAACACACACATAAATAAAAAATAGATCATAAGACTAGCTAGAATTCAGTTGTCACTATTTTTCAAGATTCTATCCCAAAGCCTCTCAGTGGGTACCTGAAACCACAAACACTACTGAACCCCACGTATATTGTGGTCTCTTATATATGTGCATACTTGTGATAATGTTTACATTATAAATTAGGCACCAAAAGTCTGCTAGTCAGTTTTTTTCATTACTCTAAAATGTATCTGAGGTATATTAATGGAAAAAGTTTATTTTGGCTTTTGGTATTAGAAGTTTCAATCTAGAGTAGATTGGTCCCTTGCTTTGGGTTCATGAGCAAGGCAGCATATCATAGTGGGTATGTATACCACAAGAAAATTCTCAATTCATGTCCAGGATGGTAAAGAAAAAGAGGAAAAGACTGGAGTCCAAAATCCACTTTGAAGGCATATCCTAAATGACTGGAGCCCCTACCATTAGACCTCGCTTCCTAAAGGGGATCAAAGCACGCTGGGGATCGAGGCTTGATAGTTTCTTAGCCTCTGAAGAATATTCCAGATACAAAGTGTAGAAGAGAGAGCAGCAGTGACTAGTTCTGAAATAGAGACTTTTGTACTGTTGTGTTATAATAAGAACAATGTGAGCACAGCTCGCTCTCTCTCTCTCTCTCTCTCTCTCTCTCTCTCTCCCTCTCTCTCTCTCTCAATAACTCATTTCTGAAATTTCCCATAGCATTTTCACACCATGGTTGACCACAGTAGTGCAAAGATCAAACCATGCATGTGGTGGGGGCAGGAGGTGGGGGTGGGGGTGGTGACTGCACCTTTTCATTTAAAACTTCATTTGGTAATAAAAATAATAGCACTAATACCTAATGTGTGCCTTTAGCCCCTCAGTGAGGGGTGGGACCTCACAAGTCTCTACCCTATAAAAAGGTGGTAGGTCCTACCTTGTGTTGGTCTTGTGCAGGTCACTACTGCAGGAGTAAGTTCATGGGTTCCATGGCTGTGTCGTGGCATTAGCTACCTTCAGGGAGATAGGAAAGCTCTAGTATTAGAAAGAATCCTCCCAAAGCTAAAGATAAAATCACTGCACTTATGAAAGGTCCCTGCCCCACTCCCTCCATAGGATCTCTACCATGGACATGTAACCATAACAAAACCAAATAAAAACCTCTGACAACTGGTAATGTGAATGTTCCAACAACCCTTAGAAAGGCCCATGTTTAGTTCAAGGTTTACATGCTGTGTTGGGGGAAGGTAGGTTATTGAAGCAGACTTTCCCATGTATAGGCTCCCATGAGTCCTCTGGAAAAGCAGGAGCCATCCATCAGATGCTTATGCAAGGAGCACTCAGAGAGTCATAGAAAGAGTAGCCATTGTGGCTGCTCACACACAGGAAAAGGATTTCTTCTCGAAACAAGGCCATTTATTGAAATGGCTTCTCCTGCCTTCCCATCCTGTACTTTAGAGCAATTACAAATAGATCAAAATGAGGTCATTTTCTTCAAAGTTAGCTCAGATTACTGTGAGGCCAAGGTTGAAGAATTATTGTTGTTTTAAACAAAGTGGCTTAATTTAGCAGGAGACATTGAGTAGATGCTGAAATGTAGGCTGTTCTGTTTTAACTCACACTGGGGTGCAGATGAAAAGGATTTTGTCAATGGAAACAAAAGCTACCTTAATCATCTATGCACAGTCGGTCTTGAAAGAAGTCCCTTTGAAAAAGTGCCATCTTAAAAAACAGCTCGTGTGTGTGTGTGTGTGTGTGTGTGTGTGTGTGTGTGTGTGTGTGAAGCATAACTACTTTTTATATGAATAGTTTGATAGGATAAGGTTTATTTAATTTTGTTAACTAAAAGGCAGGATGACAGCTGAACAGTCAAGTGTTGTAACTAATTACTAAAAATGCATTTTATTTACTTATTTGTTTATTATTTTTGGTTTTGTGAGTTGGGGGGTTGGGATTTTTTTAGGGTTTTGTGGGCTTTTGGGGTTTTTTTGGTTGTTGTTGTTGTTGTTGTTGTTGTTGTTGTTGTTGTTGTTGTTGTTTTGAGACAGGGTTTCTGTGTGTATCCCTGGCTACCCTGGAACTTTCGCTATAGAACAAGCTGGCCTTGAACTCAGAGACCCGCCTGTCTCTGCTACCCAAGTGCTGGGATTGAAGGCGTGCACCACCACTGCCTAGCTAAAAATGCATTTTGAAGTTATAAGGAAATTCTTTTTTCATCTGAAAAAAAAAGTGGATGATCACAAAGAGAAGTTCACTGTGACATAAGCAATGTCACAGCTCAAGTATTCCGTAAGAAGCTGAGGCTGGAGTTCGAACTCCTTAAAAAAAAAGTTTCAAATCTGACATAATAGCAAAACCTTACAGTTTAGATGGATATAAGATCCAGAAATTTTTAAACACTAATGAAAGTTTTATGTGTTGTGGCCAATAGCCAGTTGAAGTATGTGCTTTCAAAAGTTTATATAGCACATTCCACCTATCAATAAAGCTGGAAAATATTTCCCTAACATTTAAAAAATTAGGGAATTTAGCCAGGCATGGTGGTTGTTATATAACATTATCCCTGGGGAGACAGGAACAGATATCTATTCATCCCGGGTCTGGAACCAACAGTAAATCAAAGAAGTACAACATATACCATCACAGTCTAACTTGATGAACCAATGAATTTTACTGGGGTTACAGAAATGCCATAAGGAGAGCTGTGTCACTAATGCCTACCTCAATATGCATGACCACTCATGAAAGCTAGAAACCTGTAGTACCGTGCATAACACGTAGGCATCTGCACAGGAGGACAATGTTTATAAAATTTCTAGCACTATGTTTATAAAACTAGAGGAAAATAATATACCTGAAATATCTCAAAGTGGTTCTTTTTAGGAATGGAACTAGTGAACTGGGTAGAGGTTAGACAAATAACTGCTAACTTTTTTATTATAAGCTGCCTTAGGGTATAAATTGCAGTGATAAGACACCATCAGCATGTCAACTTATAAGGAAAGTTTTAATTGTGCTTATTGTTCTAGAGTGTTAGAGTCTATGATGGTAGAACAAAGGCATAGTGACAGGTGACTGGAACAGCAGCTGAGGGCTCACACCTCAACCCACAAGCAGGAGATAGAGAGCACACTGGTAATTACAGGAGTCTTTGAAAACTCACAGCCCAACCCCAGTGACACACCTTCTCCAACGAGGTCACACCTCCTAATCCTTCTCAAATAGTTCCTAGTATGTAAACACATGAGCCTATTAGTATTCTGAGCTTATATTTTCCAGATATGTGCATCTACTTCTTGCAGGAATTAAGTTAAAGTAAAATGGCTCAGCAGGAAAAGGTGCTTGCTGCCAGTCCAGATGATCTGAGTTCAATCCCTAGGAACCACGTGGTTAAAGGAGATAACCAATGCTTACTATGGAATACACACACACACACACACACACACACACACACACGCACACAGTGAGAAAGAAAGACAGAGAGTAAATAAATGAATGAATGAATGAATAAAATAATTTTAATTAAGTTCAATGAAGATAAAATTAATTAAAAATAAAATGCATATGAAAGTTCTTGCTTAATACATTAGATATTTTGCAAACAATCTGAAGCATATTCATAGCCATGCACGGGCTTTGGGCAAAATGAGAAAGGGAAGATGCTAAGGCACCTGGAGTAGATGGTATATGGAACTTTGTAGGGAAGGCTTACATTTGAGGGACCACAGTACAACTTCAATAGAAACAAAAGAGAACAGAGAAGGGTGGATGCAGATGGGGCAGAGGGTTGAAAGGCTGGGGAATTCCACCTGTAGCCAGCTTAATGGATGAGAGTGAGACCTTAAGAGTTAGAAAGAAAACTTTTAAGATTGGAATTCTCCTCCTCATTATGAAACTGGCTTTGTGTGAAGCACTCCTTGTTCTATTAAAGGTAATAGAGTCATCACAGGGCATCCAACATAAACAGTCAAATAACCATTTGCAGATAAACTCTGAAAAGAGACGTTGTCTACTTTCAAGCCTTGTACCCTTCCTTTCAAAGAGAGCACTATACTAAAACAATTCTCTTCATGCATTCCATTGCTTGTTGGTGTAGGAGATTGGCTAATTGTGATCATAAAGGAAATTAAATCAATCACTTTGAAGACTGAAAATGTGCTGAATGCTAACTCAATTGTGCTGGCCTCTCCCTTCCAGAGCTGTAGTCTTAAACCAGATCCTAGCCAGTAGCTGTCAACTGCCAGGAGGCAGGTAGAATTACTTGAACCAAGCACAGTACCTAAAAAAGACTCTTCTGGGAAGTAGAACAGCCAAGTGGCCTCACTGTGCTTCTGTGTGCTGGAGAGGGACATGTCTCCTTAGGGATGACCCTCCTTTCATTGAAAACTCCTTGCCCTCCCAAAGGAAAAGTAGCTGGATTCGATGTTACCAATCACCTTGATGCTTCAGTTGGTAGGAAAACGGCTTCCTCGTGGCCTTATGATTCTCAGTTAAAAAGCGAGGTGATTTCTAGAATCAGTTTAATGGATATAAAATAAATGAGGAAAATGAAATACCCTCCATCCTAGGACATGCCCACAATGAGGGTACTAAATCCTATTTTGATATGTAACCCTTTGTATACCTATGTGCCTTGTGGTATCCAACAAGAAGAAAGGCCAGAAAGGTCTGACTCGTCAATGACAGTCATTCTGATAGGCAACTTTCCTTCTGTATTGACCTACGAGGCAAAAACCTCTCTATGTTGCATTATCTGGAAAGCTGTTTGGTGACAAGTGTCAAAGAGGGTACCCATTTAAAAATCACTGCTGTGGCTGACAAAACGTTCACATGTAACAAAATCAACCTTTAGAAATATTTGAACCCTAGAAAGCTATAACAATCTGCCTACTGACTTGTGTTTCCAAAGGCAGGCATCCAATTACAGCTCTCATGTCCACATCTCTGAGTCCTTCATCTTTCCTGTTCTTGGTGGGTCTTTTTAGAGACAAGATGAATTTTAATCGGTGAGATAAAAGATGAATGGTTTACACTGAGGTCTTATAAAATCACTTGGACCATAAAACAGCTGAATGAAGTTTGAAAGGCAATGAGGGAAAGGATATTAAAGCGGATGAACAGAATTGTTCTCTCACACATGCAGGCTATGCCAAGCGCTGGGCACTGGCTAGGCAACAGGCATTGTATTCATTTCAGGGCATCATGAACCACAGACTATACTAGAAATCTAGCCTGGCCTGGTTGAGTTTTGTTAACTTCATGTAAAATTCACATGGGAAGAGGAAAAACCTTCAATTGAGCAAGTGCCTCCATCAGACTGGCCTGTGCACTTGTCTGTAGGGGTATTTTCTTGATAAATGACTGATGTGTGAGAGGGCCCAGCAGTGTCATCCCTGGGTAGATAGTCCTGGGGTCCTTTAAGAAAGTAGGCTGAACAAGCCATGGAAACCAAGCCAGTAAGCAGTGTTCTTCCATGGCTCCTACCTCTGCTCTTGCCTTAGTTCCTGCCCTGACTTCCCTCAGCGGTGGACTGTGATCAGGATATGAAAACCAAATAAACCCTCTCTTCCCCAAGATGACTTTGGTCAGTGTTTTATCATAGCTACAGGTAAACCAAAGTAGGACACTGCCTTGTGGCCCATGTTGTATGTCTTTTCCTGAGATGTAAAGAGATGTCTGCCTAGCCAAACAGGACACTGATAACAGACCAAAGTAAGGAATCCACCAAAGTTCAACCTGGTAAACCAAAGATTTCACTGAGGTCACTTACGGCAATATGGGTAGAAATTACTTATAGGAGCAGGTGTGACTCAAAAGCAGCTACATCACCAAAGGCCCACCCCTGCATTCATGACCACTCATGGAGGCTCCATGCCCTATGTTCCTTGCATGACAGGTTAGAGAATCTCTTCTCACCAACAATCCTTAATTTCTATAATCCTAGGGACAGCCTTGGGGATCCGATTTCTGTTCTCTGCAGTGGCTGCACAAACTCGAACCATACAAAGTACATGGCTTGGTTGAATGACACAGCAGCTCCAATAAGATTTCTGGGCTTTGACAGGTTCTCCTGGAAACAAAAAACCTTTCAGCTAAACATTTCATGGAATATACCAGGGAAGCCATCCCTGCCTAAATTATACTTTGTGGAAAGTCTTCTGATTACTGACTCAATTTCTTTAGTTTTTCCTAAGGCTATTATTGACCATACTCAAATCTCAGCATCTTTAATGAAAAATTTCAAATTGTCAGCTGAGTGGTGGTGGCGTATACCTTTAATCTCAGCAGCATACATGGGGCAGGGGGAGGCCAGTGTGTGTGAGTACAAGGCCAGCCTGGTCTACAGAGCAAGTACTAGGAATAGTCAAGGCTTTACAAAGAAACTTTGAAAAAAAATCAAATTGTCACATATAACATTTTTTTACTGTTCTTTTTTTTTAACAATTACATATAACATTTTTTAATGTTTATTTTAGTGTATGAGTGTTTTGCTTACATGCATATTAAGCATGTTAACTGCCATGTATGTGCAGTTCCCACATAGGCAAGAAGAGGGAATAGAAGCCCCTGGAACTGGAGTTACAAATGGTTGTGAGCTATCATGTGGGTTCTAAGTAAGGAACCAGGATCCACTACCCACCCTCCCTGCAAAAATCTCAAGTGTTCTTAACAGCTTAGCCAGCACTCCAGCTCCTATATATAACTCTTTTCAAAATATTTCCCAAGCAACATGCTAGAGAACCCCTTGCCTTCTGACCAGTGTATATTCTGCCTGGTTTTCTTGATCACTGATCCCAGAAAAGTATTACAAGACATAGAGCAGACTTAGGAACCCCAAACACTGCTGTATGGAAACAGAATTGATTTTTATCTATTGACTTTACACCATGCCATGTCACAGAAATTTTATTAGAATTTGTGGTTTGTAAGTTAGTTTAATGAAACCTTGATGTACAAGAAAATTCCATGTGAACACACAAAGAATTGTAATTCCTTCTGACATGATGCTATTTTTATATATACTTTTACTTATTCTTTGAGAAATTAATACATGCACATAGTGTGTTCTGATCATACCTACCTCTTAACTGGCCCCCTCCACTCTTCCATTACTACCATGTCTCTCTCCAAACTTCATGTCCTCTTTTTATTTTAATCCTACTGGATCCAATTAGTGATACCTGCATGTGCAAGGTGTAGTGGGGCCATCTACTGTAGCATGAGCAACCTCCCAGAGACCACATCCCTGAAGCAAACTGACTCCTCCCTCAGCAGCCTTCAATTGCCAATAGCATATAGAAGTGGAGTTTTCTGAGCCCCTCCCCTATCCACACTGGAATTTTAACCAACTTGATCCCATGCAGATCTTGTTCAGGCAACAGAGCAGCTGTGCATTCATGTGTGCCCTGCCTCTGTAGTGTTAGCAGTTTAGCTAAAACATCTGTCAACGTTTTGATGTTTCCAAAGAAGAGAATTCAGACTTTGCAGATTCTCTTCGTTGTCTTTCCTTCTTTTTTTTTTTTGAACTTTCACTTTCATTTTGCAATTTTTCTTCATCACACTTTCTTTAGATTACTTTGCTTTTTTTTTTTCCTCAATAAGTTTAAAGTTCAAGGCTGAACCACTTGAGATTTCTTTTCATAAAGA
The DNA here is from genome assembly GCF_000001635.26 of Mus musculus. NCBI lineage: Eukaryota > Metazoa > Chordata > Mammalia > Rodentia > Muridae > Mus > Mus musculus. The sequence continues at coordinate 78,913,699 of NC_000067.6, read as the reverse complement.
CATTTATAGCAACAAGTATCCCCCAGGCTCTCTTTTAACTGAGTTTTATAAGTGTTCACTGTATCTTTATTTTCATTCATCCCTCAGTATTTTCTAATTTCCTTGTGCTTTTTTTTCTTTTATCATTGATTATTCAAGTATGGATTTTCTAATCTTAGTTTTTTATGAATACTCAAAATTCATGTTATTAGCTTCTAATTGCATTCCTTTATGGCCATAGTGCGTCTTTTATGTGATTTCAATATTTTTATTCATTTATACTAATTTATAGTCTAACATATTGGTCTATCCCGAGGAAGAACATGGACTGAAAATGAATAAGTACCAGATGAATAAGCAGTGTGTTTCTATAGATGTCTATTGAGTCTCCAGCTTTATGGAGGTGTTTCAAGGTCTTCATTGCCTATTGATCTGTCTAAAACAGAAAGAAAGTGGTGTATTTGCTCCCAGAAAAGCATTGCACTGAGGTTGGGGACCCCATGGAAAAGTTAGGGAAAGGATTGAAGGAACTGTAGGGGATGGCAACCCCATAGGAAGACCAACAGTGTCAACTAACCTGGACCCCTGGGAGCTCCCAAAGACTAAGCCACCAACCAAAAAGCATATTTTGAGGCCCCCAGCAAATATGTAGCAGAGAACTGCCTTGTCTGGACTCAGTGGAAAAGGATGCACCTAATCTTAGAGACTTAATGTCCCAGGGAAGGGGACTTGGGAGAAGAACTCTGGGAGTGAGGACCTGGAAGAGGGCAACATTTGGGATATAAATAAATAAAATAATTAATTAATAATAAAATAGAAAGTAGTATATTTGAAACTTCCGATTAGTATTGTTGAATCATCTGTTTTTCCTGTTACTGTGCCTGGTATTTTCCTCTTAGTATGCCTATATATTCAAAACCTATTGTTAGATGCATATCTATCTATAATTATTATATTTTCCTGATGGATGTCTGCTTTGCTTTCAAGTTCTGTGATAAATGCCATGATCAGAACCAATCTAGTGTAGAGAGGAAAGACTTTATCTAGCTTTTCACGTCTGTGTAACAGTCCATCCCTGAAGGAAGTCAGGGCTGAATCTCAGGCAGAACCTGGAGGCAGGAACTAAAATAGAGACTATGAAGGAACCCTGCTGATTGGCTTGCTCCCTGCAGCCTTCTCAGTTTGTTTTCTTATACCAACCCAGAACCACCTGCCCAGGAGTGGCACTGCCTACAGTAGGCTAGTACCTGCCACATCAAACATTAACCAATAAAATGCCTCCACAGACTTGCCCACAGGTATTTTCTCCTAATCTCCAGAATTGTGAGAAAATAAATTTTTGACACTTAAGTCATCCAACCTGTGACACACTGCTACAACAACTCTTTTTTTTTAATTTTTAATATTTTTATTACATATTTTCCTCAATTACATTTCCAACTCTTGCAAACAATAAAACCCTATTAGAACTATCTAGGATAGACTAAAGCTAGAAGGTGACCTTCCTAGAGGTGGCCCACTGTTTTTGCATGGTATATGATGGGTGGACTTGATGGAAGGGTTCCAAAGAGACTTCATCTCAAGATTGCTTCTTGCAGCTGATATGACTTTCCTGTCATCATTTAATTAATATAATAATCCTGGGCATTAGCCCACCCTATTGATCAGACTTCCTGCAGATCAACATAAAGATAAACTTTATGAATTAATGATGTTTAGGTGAATTAATGATTCTATAGAATTCCTGATTTGATTCAAATAATTTTAGGAAGAAAATTTTAAGAGTTGGTTTTAGTTGCTTTTCTAGAAAGACATAACAAATCGAATCAAGAATAGAATGTGCCCATTCTTCATAATAGTAAGTAAAGGCTGCATAGTAAGAAATACAATGAGATTTCATAATTACACTAAAAAGAAGAAATAGACTTGGGGCAAATTTAGGTTCAAGGAAATAAATTTAGGTTCAAGGGTATAGCCACAGATATGCACTATGATGAGTCAAAATGTAAAAACTGTAGCTTTGAACTTTTAATGTGCATATAGAATGAAATACTGCTGTGTACTTAATATCAGCATCCTTCTGTAACTCCCATCTTAATTAGCATTTCTCTCTGAAGTAATTTACTAAAGAACTTTTTGTCTAAGAAGGTATTTAAGAGGCCAGAGAAAAGAAATTAAATTGTTGGTTGAATGGTTTGGCTTGGGGAGCTCTGTCCCATCCATCCATCCATCTATCCATCCATCCATCCATCCATCCATCTGTCCATCCATCCAAATGTATATACCTGTTTGTCTGTATGTATATGTGTAGGTTGCTGTAGGTTGATGTGTGCATGTATATCCATCTGTCCATCCATCCATCCAAATGTATATACTTGTTTGTCTATATGTATATGTGTAGGTTGATGTGTGCATGTAAGCATGCATACATACTTATGGAATGTATGAGATATATACATGTAAATATATATGAATGAGTGCATGTGTCTTGCATATTTGCATGAAGCATCTTAATTATTTTCCTTTCCTTCCTCTCTAATTCACAAAGAGTTAACCAGTCTAGCCAGAGAGGCTTCCAGCTGCCTGGACAGAGAAAGGAGTGATAACAATACATAGTTTACTTAATTCCCAGCTGCTAAGCAGCAGGTGTTAGTCGCTCAAGTTTTTTAACCATAGAATAAGCAGAAAGCTTTTAGGATGTTTTAGATGTTATCAGCAAGCAGTCAGTATAGAGAGCCAGAAGTCCAAAAACTATCAGTCTTTAAAGCTACCTCTATGTTCAACACTGTATCCTGCTTCAAATCATTCCAGGCTATGCTGGCTCTTGGCAAAACCTCCTGCTTTTGTATACAGTATCACAAGAAATCCCCAAACACAAAGGGAAAATGGCAAAGGCAAGGGAAATCTCAGCTTGCTTTTTATTAGCAATATTAATTATATTATACATAATATATTAATTATATTAATTATACATTTTGTGTTTTATTAATTATATCAATTATATATTTTATATTATACATAATGTGTCACATTATTGTGTAGTATTAATATAGAGTATTTGTTATGTATTAATTATACATAATGTGTTTCATTGTGACAGTTTCACATGCACATGTAATATGCTTTCATCAGATTCATTTCTCATGATCCTCTTTGTCCCCATCCCAGGCCCACTGCCCGCTTCCTCTTTCCAATTAGTTCCCTTATCCTTTCACGTTTTTCATGGTTGTATTGGGTTTAGTCACAGTAGCATAGGTAAAGGAGTATTGTCATATGCATGCGCATCTTCCAGATATCTACACCACTGAAGAAAATGCCATTCTCCACCCTGTCATAGCCATTAACTGCCAATAGCTCCTGCAGATGAATGGAATGCCATGAACTTGTAATCACAGCTCTTATGGTGACATAAAAACCCTGCTCTAGTTTGTCCCGTTATACAAGAGTTATGATGTATTATAGGTTCATTTTGCTCACCACCTGCGCTTAAAGCTGTCGCCGCCTCTCACATTTTTCTTCCTATGATCTCTTAGCCCTTCCCCCTCTCTCCCTTTCCTTCTCCTCCTCCTTCCTTAGGCAGTTTTACCACTGAGCCCCATTCCACGAGTTGCACCACACTGTGTCTTCCATCCCCTTACTCCCAAACCTGCCCCTGAAAGCTGTGTGAGAACACCCCCAACCCCCACCCCCGTCTATCCTGTGCCTCTTACTCCTGCCGCAGAAACAGAAACATCCCAAAAATGCCAGAGTCAGGACTCAGACGGAAATGTTGACTCCGCGTTTTAATATGTGAACCCTAACAAATTGAATAACATTTATAAGCTTGAGGATCTATCATAGCAACATTGATAATTCTGCTGCCCGTGTTTGTCTGATTATTGAGACATTCGGGTGAAAAAAAAAATGACGGGGGCGTTTAAGCAATATGCTCACTAGAAGTTTCCTATAGCAATTCTTAATCTCCCTTTCCTTCAACCATGCTTTCCTTCTCCCCATTCAGAGGTTCTAACAATCAAGCTATATTTCCCATGCTTCTGTCTTGCCAGTACCAGCTAAGTCTAAAAGGGCTGACCATTCCCTCCCAGCTCTCAGAATCTTCAGCAGCTATTGAGGAATTGGAATTTGGACTTGGGATAGCCAAGCAGGCCCTTTTGACTTAAATGCTTCTGTTTTCTCCAGGCTGGTCCCTAAAGTAATCCATGTCAAGGATGCTGTCCCCAAAGCTCCCAGGCCTGACGTTTGTGCTTACGATGCCAGCAGTCAAGCTCAGTGGGTACTGCTATCAGAAGCTTGGCTGATGAGCTTTCGCTCTCCCAGCACATTCCCTGACAGCCTGGCCTCTGCATCTCCATGGCTTCCCAGTGCTTAGGCATTCGCTGCCTCAAAATGAGAAAAGGCAAGCCCCACAGCCAAGAGCCAAGCTGACTTCCAAAATCCAGGCACGCAGTATGCATAAAATGCAAGGGTGCTTTTTCTTCTTATGAAAAAAACTTGACATGTCACCATATTGATGAAGGCCACTGAGTATATCAAGATGGGGGACAGCTCAGTGGGTCAGGCGATTGCTATGCAAACCTGAGAACCTGAGTTTTGATTGCCACATGGAGTATCAGTCTTTTTTTTTTTTAATTTTTTTATTAGGTATTTTCCTCATTTACATTTTCAATGCTATCCCAAAGGTCCCCCACATCCACCCCCCCAACCCCCTACCCACCCACTCCCCCTTTTTGGCCATGGCGTTCCCCTGTACTGGGGCATCTAAAGTTGGCAAGTCCAATGGGCCTCTCTTTGCAGTGATGGCCAACTAGGCCATCTTTTGATGCATATGCAGCTAGAGACAAGAGCTCTGGGGTACTGGTTAGTTCATATTGTTGTTCCACCTATAGGGTTGCAGTTCCCTTTAGCTCCTTGGGTAATATCTCTAGCTCCTGCATTGGGGACCGTGTGACCCATCCAATAGCTGACTGTGATCATCCGGGAGTTACAGAGACAAAATTTGGAGCTGTGACAAAAAGATGGACCATCTAGTGATTGCCATATGCAGGGATCCATCCCATAATCAGCTTCCAAACGCTGACACCATTGCACACACTAGCAAAATTTTGCTGAAAGGACCCAGATATAGCTGTCTCTTGTGAGACTATGCCGGGGCCTAGCAAATACAGGAGTATCAGTCTTTTAAAGTGAGCATGGAGAAGGGTAGAGACAGGAGGATCTCTAGAGCTCACTGGCTAGCCAGTCTAACCACAAGATCCCAGTTCAAGAAGAGACCCCATCTCAGATTATTAGGTGGAGAAGCAATTGAGGAGACACCCCACTACACACACACACACACACGCACACACACGCAAACAACCTAGCATATAAAAGCTGAAGAGAATGACAAGTGCCTGAGTCCTTGTTTATTTGGATGTGGGACTATAAAATGCCTAACCCTGTTATGTAAGAGAAATGGAATTCTTGCCCCGGTAGCTTACACAAACATCGTCTTGCCTGGCTAAGCAGCAGAGGCCAACTTCTCAAATGCACTTTAATCTGATTATCCCCGGTGTTTACTGTGCAGAGCAGACTCTGTGTTGGCTCCTCCTACCCCTCTTCCTGACTGCCACAGCTCCTACTTCATTGACATTTGAGAAAAAGAGAAAAACCTCTTTGTTGTCCAATTGCTGACTGTATAGCCTGCCTTTATCAGAAGGAAATGAAAACTTTGGAGTCTTTTTGAATAATTGTGGGAAGTCATAAAACATGCAGTAGCTCATGAATTATAGTTGATCACATTGGATCTAACTGAGCTGGAGAGGCAAGCGCATATTTTTTTCTCTTTTCTCATTTTACACAGAGTCTTTGCCTCTAGTCTACTAAAAACTCAGAACAACTTCTAACATTTTGAAATACTGGTTGATACTTTCCTGGCACCCTGACAGAACCCAGGATAGAATTGTATGTAGCCCAAGATTACACAGAAGAGTCTCTAACAGTTTCCAACCTTAAGCATGGATCTAAGAGCCACACAGATTTTGTTTGTTTGTTTGTTTGATTTATTTTTTGTTTTGTTTTCAGGGTCATTGAACATTTTAATTTTTAAAAGCTAGCAAAGGAATAGGAATTTTTAAATTTTTTATTGTATTTTAAATCCTATCTTAAGGGCCAGAGAGATGGCTCAGCAGTTAATGCTTTCCATGCTGTCATGAGGACCGGCGTTCAGATCCCAGCCCCAGGGTGGGCACGCCTGCAGCTACAGCCCCAAGAGATGCACTGACTTCTCCTGGCCTCCTTGGTCTTCAGATCCTGCCTGCACACACATGTATACATGGATTCCAATAAATATACAGACACGCAGAAACACACACCGGCATTCAAGTATAAAGACAGCTGCAGTAGAACTAGGCAAAACTGACATCATTGATAAAGTTCAAAGGTCCCCTGCCAGAGAACATCTCTGGTAAACTGGCCTTTCTGATTTTTCAAGGCGGAGAGCCTGTTAGATAAGCCACTACCTTCTGGACCGCAGTTCGCTCTGCTTATAGACCATTGTTACCAATTGTTTTCCTCATTGCTATGACAAAACTCCTGACCAAATCCAAACAAACAAACAAACAAAACTTAAGGAAGGAGGGGTTTATTGGGACTCACAGATCGTGGGTGGTGATGATCACAAGGAAAGTCCACTATCACAGAGGAGTTACGAAGGCAGGATCCTGAAGCACCCAGTCCACACTGCCTTTGCATCTGAGAAACAGACAGAGCTCTGCCCCGCTCCATCTTTTACTCTATCAGCCCATAGAATTGTGTGGCCCACAGCTAAAGTGAGTATTTTCACCTCAATTAGCCCTCTCTACAAATACTCTCACCAACACACCCAGAAGTTTGTTTCCTGGGTGATTCTAGACCCTGTCAAGTTGCTAACCAAGTTTAACCACTGCATCAACCAACGTAAATGTTAATCTTATCAACAACAGCCACGAAGAAACAACTAAAATACTGGACCAAATATCAAAGTACACCAAATTAACCACTAGAGTTGGTATAGTTCCTCTTATGTTTGCTTGGATAACATACAGATGCTCTATAATGAGGTATATTCTAGAAATATATAGCCATCCCTCAATGGCCAGGCAAGTACGGTCATATGCAACCCAGATATGATGGTTAGAACATGTACTTAACTGAACTGAGAGTTGCCCAGGAGGTTAGTAGAGCATACTTCTGGAACTTTCTACAAATGGATTTTCAGAAATTAATGAAGGGGAAAAGACCTACCCCCAAATGTAAGCTGTTACATCCCACAGTCTGAGGGAACAGATGGATTGAAACGGGAAAGGGAAAGGCTTGCTTCCCCTCTTGCTCCCCTTCTCTTCTTCCCGGAAACCATGAGTGAGCCTTTTGTCATGCCCTACCTGCACGAGAAGAAACCTCAGAAATTGCAAACCAAATTAAATCCTTCCATCTTTAAATTGCCTTTCTTGGAAGTTTTGTGTCAGTAAAGAGAAACGGGCTAACATATCTGGCTCTCCTATCAGCCTGTGAACTCCACCAATGACTCATGGAACATCTCCAAGCAATGGATTTCCCAGGAACTTCACTCCCCACTCCAACAGAACCTTTTCACCAACCTTGTCATCACCAAGAGCTACTGAAGAAACCAGTGACCTGAAGGAGGCCCTTCTGGGGATTTCCCTGATCCCAAACAACAAACAGTTCATCAAGCCAAACTCAATATCACGACACTGCAGCAAATTAACTGTGCTCTGTAGAGACACTTGCCCTTGGAGTTGACAAGCAAAACCTGAGCATCACAGAAAGCAGCTTAAGAAGATATCTATTTCCCAATATGAAGCCCTATGTATTTCTAAACAGTAACACTTTACAGGGCTATCATTCTTTGCACAGTAAAGCTTACATTTTCTTCCTAGTCAAAACTCCATTCAGTAATAAGTTATTCCCAAAAGTGTTTACACAACTATATTTTCATTGAAAAATAATAATAAAACAAAACAATTTCCTGGTGAGGTGAAACACTTGACATAAGTGAAAGCAACACCAGAAACAGAAGTTGTGGGGACAAAAAATGTGAAGTCCATAAAAAAGAAGACTGGGAGGACAAACATGGAGAAGAAGAGGAAGGAATGGATGGGGAGAAAATAGAAGAAGAGAGGAGGGAAAGGGAGTGAAGAGAAAAAGAGAAGAGGGAGGGGAAGAGGAGGGGAGAGAGGGAAAGGAAGGATGAAGTATTTTGTATATGTTTGAAGTATATATAAATATATTTACTGGACATAATCACAAAGAAGGACTACACATCACATAATTACTGATAAACCCTTTCTTATTACATATTATGTATGAAAACATCTTCACTTCATATCACTAATTTGAAATTCTCAGAACATTCTTCCCAAAAAGTTGATCTCAATTTCAATAAATTATTCCTTCTTGAGACGAAATGTCATTCGTGCTTGTATGTGCGTGTGTGTGTGTGTGTGTGTGTGTGTGTGTGTGTGTGTGTTTTGTGTGTGTGTACACATTCTTAAATACATAACTATAACCCAGTCTATTTAATATTATGTGCATGTACATGTTTTCAGGGCTGACCACTTGGTGTTGGATAATCAGTTAGTGTGCTCTTCCCTAGAGAAGGCTATTTCTCCAGCTCTTGGCATCTTAACTGCCTGTAGATCTTTGTGTAGGTTTGAGGCTTGTGAGCTTTTCCCGAGCCATCTTAGCATGTCTATTGGCATTATGGCTGTTCAGGTAATGTTTAGGCAGCCCTGTTGGTGATATTTTATGGGTGTAGCTTCTGACATTTCCAGGACAGTCAGTCTCACATAAAAATTTCCTGTTCCCATCTCTCATACATTATTCCTGCCTCCTTTCCCACAGTGATCTCTGAGCAGGAGCTGTGCTTTCAGTGTGTCTGTTGGGATTAGGTCCCATAAATCTGCATTTTGACTTGCTATGGTTTTCTGTGGTGGTCTGTGTTGCAAAGAGAAGTTTCCTTGATGAATAGAGGTCTACATTTACCTGTAGTTATGAGGACAAGTACTTACAGCACAATTAGGGGTGATTGTGGCTTAGTAGCATGGCAATGCCTATTCAATTTTCAAAGTTCATTTGGAAACACTTTGTTGTGGCCATGAGTTATGGCAGAAAAGCTTAGAGCTGAAATTATTTGTCGCTGGAATTAAAAGAAAGTGACCAAAAGCACTTTATCTGCTCAGGATCCAGAAGAGAAACAAACACAACTATTTGTTCGAACTTTACATAAAAATGTAGCTTTTGGAGTTGTTTAAAATCTTGTAAGGCAGCCTCCCGTTTATTTTTTTAATCAATTATTACCTAATTTGCATAGAGCCTGATTCTATTCCAACTTAAAGACTTGTGTTGGCATTAAATGTGTGCCAAAAAGAGATGGGGGCAAGACCAGGAGACAAAAGAAGTATTTCAAGCACCTGGAAACTTACTAAGTCCTCTGGTTTTGACTGACAGCCTGTAGGCTGGTCCTCTATCTTTTACCTCCCTCCTCTTTCTGCTCCTCATTTAATAAAGGCTGTTGGATTCATTTCTCCTCCCATCACTGATAGTCAGGTTCTTATTGTACCCTTTCACCAAGTCTACAAACTATTAAGCTCTTCTGGGTTTGTTCATTTTTATGTTCTTTTTCCAGTTCTCTGGAGGCATGATTGACACAAAAATTGCACCTATTCCGTGATGTTCTGACATATGTATTTGGTGAACTGGTTACACAATCAAACATTCCTATGCGATGAGAATGCTTGAAATTTATTCTCCTGGCAAATTTCTGGGATCCAACACATTGTTTTACTATATTTTGTGCTCATCAATCTAGTAGGGAGAGATATTTCACTGTGGTATTAAGTTCTATTTTCTTGGTTGCTAAGTCTAAGAGGCAGATAGATGGTTCTTAGAGTGTGTGTGTATGTGTGTGTGTGTGTCTGTGTGTCTGTGTATGTGTCTTTGTATGTCTCTGTGTGTGTCTTTGTATGTCTGTGTGTGTGTCTGTGTATATGTGTGTGTCTCTGTGTGTGTCTGTGTATCTGTGTGTGTCTGTGTGTATGTGTGTCTTTGTATGTCTCTGTGTGTGTCTCTGTGTGTCTTTGTATGTCTGTATGAATTTCTGAATTGTTTATTTAAGTCTGTAACTTTCCCTTTTTTTGTTGTTTTTGTCTGAGAGTTTCATTCATTTACAAAGTAACTTTTAGCAGTTTTCACCATGTTTTCCTATTTTACCTCTTCTTCTTCCCCTCTCTTCCCAACAAGTCTCCTTCCCACTTTCCACTTTCGTGTCTGCCTTTGTATGTGTGAGCCCCACTGAGTTTGATTAAGTTTTCTTGCCTGGGTATGGATGGGAATCCACCGTTTTTTCCCTTGAATTATTTTTGACTTTTTATTAATTTGCCAGAATTCCTCACATTGTCTTTGTTAATAATTACTTGTTTATACTATTATTAAAATGGAATATTACCCAGCCATTAAGAAAAATGAAATTTTCAAGTAAATTTACAGAGCTGGATAAAGTTATATGAGTGAAGTTACCAAGATGCAGAAGGTTAAATGTTGTCTCTTTTCTCTCTTTTCTGAATACCAGCTTTGAATCTTCAGAAATATGTGTTCTAGTTAGGACACTCACATGTCAGGAATTTATAAAGGGCTATTGGGGAGGGGCCTTCAATAGAGAAGAGACTTAATATAAAGCTATTCAGGGTTTAGAAGGGAATGATGGAACAAGAAGGGTTACATTGAGGTGAGGGATGGGAGGACAGTGTAGAAGAAGAAATATAGGGAGGGACAACTAACAATAAAAGTCTTTTGAAAAATCCTGCCATTATAAAAGTTTCATAAAATATAGGCATATACATACATACATACATATATAAAAGTGGGTTTAATAGAGATACCTTACAACGGGGGACAATATACCAACTAGATATTCCATGCTAGCAAATAAAAACCTCGGTGCCAGTAATGGATTTGAATTGTTGGCTAATGGGATCACAAAGACCCTCAAGAATTTCAATCTCTAATCAATGTTCTTGTCTACCCTCTAGAATGTGATAGTAAGACCCTATTGTAAATGACACCAGAACACTTGAGTCATAGAGCAAAGACATACCAAGCTGGTACTCCTAGAAACATCATCTTTACTGACTAGTGTTCACAGTGCTATAAGATACAAGGCATACTCATAGAGAAGAAAAGGAATCCTTACTCTCACCCAGCTATGAACTCTGCAAGCTACAACAACTGGCTTGATAAGATATAACCACGAGTATAATAATGGCATAACTGTTATGGTACCAATCTTCCTACTTAGATCTAAGGCCTGCTTCATGAAATGAAACCCATATCTAACTCTGTTAAAGAGTCCAAGAACCTGTAGCTAGATAGAACATAAGCCCTAGAGAGGAACCTAATACTACTATTCTGCTAAATGAATATAGCATTAAAATCACTTCTAATGGCTTATTGCTACATCCATAGATAGGTCATTACTCAACCATCATCAGAGATGCTGCTTCTGGCAACAGCTATCAATTAGTACAGAAGCCCTCAACTGATCAAAGTACAGAGAAGAAAATACGTTGGAGCATTCATCTCTAAGTGGGACATTCATTTCATACTGCTCCCCTGAAGCCTCGGGGAACTTTGCAGAAGAGGGGGCAGAAAGATTGTAAGAACCCAAGGTAGTGGATAACATCAAGAAAACTCAAGAGTTTTTTCCTAGACATAATAGGGCAGACGTACATATGGACTGACTCACAATGATTTTAACAGCTTTCACAAGAACCACATACAAGCTCCAGACAGTCAAAATTCCAGCTTGAAGGTGGGAAGGTGGGGATGAAATCCAACCATGAACTAGGAAGATACTGGCACTCGATTGCTGCTGAGAGATGAGTCCGTTTTCTTTAACGATGTGAACCCTGATAGGTTGATTATACTGCATGGCAGGCCCCAATCCCAAGAATAGCTGGGCAATAAAAACTGTGCTCTATGGGGGGGGGGGGGAGGAAAGAAGAGGAGCGGGAGAATCTCAAAGTTGACTGAGAAGGAATGGGAGGTAGAGAAGATGATAATAAGAGGCATTGGTGAGGGGAGATGAAGATTTAAATTTTTGAGAAAAGAATAAATTTAAGGTTTTTGTTTTTTAAGATAGCTCCATCAACTGTTTAGGTACACCATTTAGGTCTCTAGGTGGGATAAGCAGAAAACATATTCCCAACTAATGTGTAAAACAACACTGAAATAATCCATCAATAGATACTGTGCAAAAACAAAACCAAATAGCACTCAGGAAATGGATGGAGGAAGATCCTGAGTTCAAAAGCAATCTGGGCTACTGAGTGATTTCCAGGTAAGCCTGGGCTCACAGCAAAGAGGGCAGGACAAGAAAGAAAAGGAGGGAGGAAGAGAAAGAGAGGACGGAAGGAAGAAAGGAAAGAATGAAGGAAGAGAGGTAGTGGGAAAATGGAGAGGGAAAGAAAGATGAACTATGTTCATCTATCTAATCAGAATTATGAAATTATGGTGTATCTTTGTTCACACAAAGAGATGTATAGAGTTGTGGGTAATAATATGCTATTTCTGTAACTTTCACAGATACAAAAGTAATAATTTAAACAAAAACAAGACATGAGAGACTTTAAAACACAGTGAGTGGGCAATAACACTTAGTAAGACCAGCTATATTTCTCATCTCCAGCGATTCATTTGTGTCTCAGACAATCCACAGTGATCTTTGCAAGTGAGAGTATAAAATTCTTCATTTTAATAGAAGACAAAACTGGCATTAAAAGCCTAAGGACTGAGCCCAAAGTCAAAGGTGGTTAGTGGTTTTCCACATTTGCTCTGAAACATTTCCCCATGCTCACAGCAAATCCTTACTACATTATAGCTGGCATTGGCAAAATGAACTCATATTCTTAAGGTGGAAAGGCTAAAATTGGAAAGGTGTTTTTTTTTTCTTTTCATCTTGACATTAAGGTGCAAGAAATAAATTATTTGTGAGACCAGAATTTAAAATTGAACACTTTTCTGGTTTCTTTGGAAGCACAAGGCAGTCAAAGAGAAGTAAATTGACACAGGAAACCATTTTTTATCAGATGGTTTGTATGTTTTCCAATGTTTCTCAGTTTTGTTCAAGGGTTAGACACTCAGTTTCAGCATAGCAGCTTCTGGCCCACCGTTATTGTCCATCTTAAATCTTGAGACAGCACACGCTACAATGAATGAGGGATTTCTAAAGTGTTCACAATCAAGTGAACGGAACACCTCAGCGGCTGAGGAAAGCTGGGTTTAGTATTCTGTGTGTGTATCTGTACCATTGCACAAGGCAGAGGAGGGATCCCTTGCTTGCTGGAATCTTCTTGCTGGAGCCAGTGAGCTCTGGGTCCACTGAGAGACCCTGTCTCAAAAAATTAAGGTGGAGAGCCATAGGGGAAAGCATGGAGTGTTAAATTTTAGCATCTCCACATGCATGCACCACTGAATACACCCCTGTACACACACACAGAAACACACACACATGCGTGCACACACACACATAGGGGAGGGATGAAAGAAAGATTTTACAGGTTTTAATCTTATCTTGTATTTTCAAAACTATAAAACTGATTTGATTTCAAGGTCATAGAAACTTAGGGTAGCCTTGATGTGATGGTGTGTGCCTGGTCTTCTTGAAACTTGATTTTTCATGTTTGGTTGTTGTCCCTGGGAGGACTGCTCTTTTCTGAGGGGAGTCAGAGGGAACAGTAGATCTGGGGGAGAGTGGAGGTTGAGAATGGACACTAAGGGGAGAGGAGGGGTAGGGAAACTGAGGTTGGAATATAATATATGAGAGAATAAAAGGTAAAATTTAAGAGTATCGGGGAATATTTTTAAAGAAGCCAAGGAAACTCAAACAGCACGCAGATTTTGCAACAAGAAGTTGAGGAGTACATGCTGCAGTCACACTGTCCTGTGTGCTTCGCCGCTCTGAATGTCAGTGACATGCCATATGACTGATGGGTTTGGAAGGCTGAAAACAATATCCTCAGAGATTACAGCTTTGCCTTTAATTGTCTATAGGACTTCCTTATGTAGTTCATGTTTGCAAAAACTGTTTTTGCGTGCACTTAATGCTTGTTCTTTAGCAGAGATTTTTTTATTATTATTATTCTAAAAAATTTGCTATTAGGATTTCTGATGCAGCCCGCCTCTTTGCTTATTTGATTCAAGGTTGATAAAACCACCTGAAGCCAACTTCTTCTATTTCCAAACCGCACACATTTGTCTAATGCCATGTAGGTGGTTGGCTGTCTAAAAATAGATACCAATGGAGAAAATTAGAAATCAAAATGTTAATTAATGTGACCTAATCAAAGACGTATAGGCTAGCTGTAAAGTATTTATCTCTAGTCCATAATTGAGAATGAAATGAAACTCAGGAGCAGAACATCCCAATTATTTTTCTAATCTTAATAATCAGCTTTTCCCACAGCCCACCATTGTAAAACCTTCTCAAAGATTTAAATGTACATGGATGAACCTCAAGGCTCTAAAATTGAAATGACAAAATATAGACAATACGTGAAATAAAAACACCAAGTTAACTCATGAGCACAATGATTTTCTTACATATAGAATATAATAATGTACTGGTGATCATTTTTGAGTTTTTAGATTTATTTTATTCGTGTATGTATGTATACAGTATGTGCTTGTAGCCCAGAGCTTCAAATCCCCCGGAGCTGTAGTTACAAGAAGTTCTGACCTGCCTAGTGTAGGTACTTAGAACTGACTTCTGGTCCTTGGCAAGAGCACCAAACACTCTTAACTCCTGAGCCATCTCTCCAGCCCCCTCTACTGATGATTTTTAACAATAAAAAATTTAACAAATAGAAATGAACATTGTTCTCTTCAAACCTGTGCGCTTGCTGTAGCTGCACTGCTTTAGATCAAATGATTTATAGCACTCTTTGTAGACTGTCCTCAGACATGGAGTGTACACACACACACACACACACACACACACACACATACACACACACATACACACACACACACATATACACACACATACATATATGTGTATATATATGTGTATATATATGTGTGTGTGTATGTGTGTGTGTATATATGGAGAGAGAGGTGTTACACATGCCTACAGCTAGCCCCTTCCTTTATAATGTAATATTAGTTTTGCACTCCACCCAAAAACCTTATTATCCATCTTGGTTATTGAATCTTAAACTAAGTCTGGTACAAATTTCTAAAAGTCTAGCTCTGCCTCAAAAAAGGTTTTTTAAATGACATTATTTCAAGATGAGAGATCTAAAAGAAAAAAAAATGCAAAAGTCTTTTCTGGGTTTGGAAATAGATTCTGGATTATAGCTGTAAGCCTCCCAAACTTCTTCATTAAACATTTGTGAGGTTTTTTTTTTCCACTCAGAGATTCAGGCAAGGCTATAAACTTAAAACAAACAAACAAAAAAGCCAGCACAAGACACTTATGCTCGAAGTTGAGAAAAGCTGTAGTATCTTCACGGAAAAATAAGGAAGGACTCTAGGAGTCTCCCTTGTGATAGTTTAGGACAGGAAACAAATTCCGTGGATACAAGGAAAGCCACTGAAATTCTGAAATGTAAGCAATTCTAAGCATAGTTTTTTTTTGGCCTGTGTGGCTACATAAAAGGCAAGAAAAGGAAATAAGGACTTCTGCAGCCAAAGGAGATTTGTATGCATAGGTTTGATTATATTCATCAACCAGACCATGGGCTATGAACACTGCAACCTGTGTGGAGAAAGAATCAGGACTGAGATTTCTACATGTCAAAATCCTTCATGGCTTTCCTTTGCTCAGGCTGCATATTCATAATGACATAGTTAAACAATGGAAATGTATCTGTCCATAGTTCTTTAGACGGAATTCCAAGATGAAGGTTAACAAGTCTGCCATGGCCCTGGTAGGGGTGGAATGATGTGGGACCTGCCCCTGGGACAGGACCAGCAGGAGTGTCCATGGCTTCTATGGATTTAAGGCTTGTTTGTTTAATAATGTACACATTGTTATGTTCTTCCTACAAAGAATGTCCTCCCTGTTAATGACTTCATGATGATTGAAACAGCAAATATCTGGGAGGTGAGGGTGTGACTAATGTCTCAGCAAAATGGTAAGTACTAGGACCTTCAGGACAGCCTTTAAGACTGTGAAAAATAACTTTAAAATCATGAGTTCAAAAACATATACTTTCTCAACTATGCAAAATATAAGGATGTAGTATGATTTGTGCAAGGATCTTCATAGATCTAAAGGAACAGAGGCATCTGTGCTGAGTCAACTTGTCATCAAAAAGATACTAAGGAAGAGAAAAAGAGGTTTAGGAAGTGGTGGTCACAGGAGATTCCCCCAGCTAAGTTTTTTTGTTTATGCTGACAAGGGCGGACAGATTCCTGAGTTCAGGGTTAGCCTGGGACAGTCAGTCAGGTTAGGCCCAGGAATGGTAGAAATGGTAATTTCAGGACAGGGTCCTACCAAGCTGGCTAATTGTCTGTACTTAACAGAAGCAGGCAGATCTCTGAATTCTTTTGCAATGTTAAAAGAAAATTGGTGCTTGCCGTCTCTTAAAATTTAAGGAGCTGGGGCCATGGGATGCTGATTCCTAGGATAATTGAAAGGAAACCTGGAGTTAATGACTGGAGTGATATGTAAAATAAAAGGCTGGGCTTATGATCTGTAAGAGATGAGCTATGCAGAGAAGTTTTTGAATAAAAAGAGAAAAGTGCTTGAAGAATGGGCACGAGCAGAACATAGAGAGCTATCTGGAGATCTCTAGAGAGAACAGAATGCAGAGAAAGTAATCTGAAAGCTGTCTCAAGCACGACATAGGTCATCAGCTTGGATCCATGATTTGACTTGGAGTCCTTTGTTTTGCTGCTTCCAAACACCCGTTCCTCAGAACCTCTCTCCAAGCCAAGGCTGGTCCTGGGTAGAAGGTGACATCATGACAGGTTGCTGTCAAGTCCTCTCCTCTTGGTTTGTCTACCTTTGCTCTGTCTGCCAATGTCTGTCTTGGGCTCCCCTAGAAAGAACATTCTGGTGTCTCCTTCTCCTCAGATAAGGACACCAGTGCTACCAAGTGAAGATCCCAACTTAAAATGGTTTCCTTTCATCTTAATTACCACCCTAAAGGCCCTATGTACAAGCAGAGTCATGGAAAGATAGAGCTTCAATACATGAATTTTGAGAAAATATATTTATCCTCAGCAAGTCCTATTGTTACCTGTACGTATTTAGGTGAGGTTGGAAATTTTTAGTTATCACTAATCCAACCAGGAGCCTACATGGCGTTGTCGACCCTTCAAGATATTGACTTTACTACATACTGCTTGAACCAAGAATTCATTCATATGAAAGTCTTTGGAAATAAAGGGTATGGCAGAAACACTCCATCAGACCCTCTAGCCACTCCTGTACTCATGTCTTTCTCCAGGTACCTGCAGGTATATACTTACCTGCTAAAAGCTCCGTGAAGAATCCCTGATGAAGCACTAAAGATCAGCCAATTTCAGGAAAGTTCTAGGTTAACTGGCAAAGTGGATACCAAACAAATACTCACAAAAATCATGGTTTGGGCCAACTGTGAGTGGCTCTATCTGAGCTGCAAAAAGAAGTTGGCTAAGCATAAGTCAGGGAATAAACAACTGAGCAAGACAACAACTTGTATTCCGCATGGTTTCTGTTTTGAGATTATTCCCTGTTTGACTTCCTCTCCTGACTTCCTCAACAATGGGCTGTGACTCATTAGAAGAGTAAATAAATTCCTTCCTCCTAAGTTGCTTTTGATCATGAAAGTTATCACAGCAGTGGCAAGCAAACTAAGACAGAAGACCACTATGGTTGTTGTTTCTTGAATTCCTTCCACCTTTTGTTTGTGAGAGCTTTGACAAGAAGGATAAGTGGCTAGCCAATGCACTCCCAGTATCTGCCAGGATACCCTAACTCCTATCTCACCATTACTAAAATCACAAGTGCACACAACCTTGTCAGGCTTTTTCTGTGGGCTCTACAGATTTGAATTCATGTCTCTGCGCTTATGAGGAAAGTGCTTTACAGAATGAGCCCCCTCCCTCTGCCCCCCCACCACCATTCTTATATTTATGAAAAGATTGTCTGATGACAACCAACCCACTGTTAAAGTTATCCATCCACATTCTGGGATTGCATAAGGAACTGAATCTAAGACATAAAGATGTGGCGTCATAGCATTCAATCTGTAGCTCCTTGCAAGGAATACATTTGAAATCATAACTATGATTTCTACAGCTCAGAAAACACAGTCCCTGGAATTATTTTCCTAACACATGCTATGACTGCTGGCTTAGTTTTACTCTTGCATAAGGTTGGCAGTCTGTAGATCAGCTGTAGACCACCTGTATAGTCTGTATCAAGGGAGATTAAGGGAGCAGGATACAACGGTGCCACAATCAGTTTCAAGCTAGCTGTTCCACTAAATATATACATTTTAATGGAACAAACCAATGTAACACTGGTCAAATAGTGTTTTCATAGTCAGAATGCTTGTTAGGATTGGTATCTAAATCTAAAAGAGAAATAAAACCTAACTGTGTTTGGGTCAAGTATGAATATCAAAAATCCAAATTTTAGTCTTATAAATGTGCATCTTAGAACATGAAAGCCATGCTGTGAAATGGAGGAGAAATACCGGCCTTACCATCTGCCAATTTTGAGCATATGACGCTCTCTATCACTGACAGCTTCAAGATCTCCCAATCAAATAAATAGCCTCATTACATGTAAAAAAATATATATGTGCCTATGTACAAGTAAATCATATTTATTATGGTCACTTAAAAAAAGAATTTCTTTATTAGTTTTACTCAGCTATATTACTTCTCCATTCTCTTTCTACTTCCCAAAGACCTATGCATGCGTAGTAGATTTTAGAAAGAATTCTTGAGGAGAAATAGTCAGGCCTTCCCATTTCTGAGTTATATAGTCCAATATTATACTACCTAGAAGGGCCAGTCACAGGCCATTGTAGATTCCATGAGAGTCAGATTATGAGAGGGGTAGGAGACTGAGTCACAGAGTGCTGAGAGAGGTTTAGAGTAGAACATTTGAAGAGGAGGGCAGGGGTGGCTTTCTGAGGCTGTATCTGCACAACTTCTTCTCTTTCTTGCCCTCAGTGTCAGGCTGCAGCTGCTTCCACTCATGGGATGCACGCATTTCCTGTAGCAACAAAGTCATCAAGAAGAGCTACGGGCCACCCACACCTTCTCCCTTTCTCCTCCACTCTCTCGTGCTCTCCTCTGAGTCCTCTCCTCGGAATCTCAACAGTCACATTTCTAGACTTAAACATGTTTATGATGACTTAGAATTTTTATTTGGGACAACAAAATGCTTTCTAAAGAAGTATTTTACAAAAAAAAAAAGATGTTCCTTTTGGAGCCATAAATGACCACTCTGAGTCACAGATATCATGCTTCTCTCGGACACATGCATTTCCTTTATTTCCTAGCTAGTTCTGATGGCTGTGGTGGTGTTCTGACATACTCACTCCTCTAGGGGAGGAGGGATTGAGGAGGATCAAGATGGAGGTCCAAATTCCTTGGACAACACTCATAGGTTTTAACCTCAGCCCGGCAATATAGTAAAAAGACAGTTTCGATTCAATCATTCTACCAGTAGTTTCTGAATATACAATATGATCTGGAATCTTTCTAGATTCTAGCTATTATGAATTTTCTGTTTGTTTAAGTAACCTATTTTTCTAATACTTGCTTTAGAATTTTGTTGAAGATCCCTAAGCTCTGTGGTCCCTAGCCATGTGGTTTTGGATGATGCTTCAGAAGTTTCCAGGGAAACAGGATCTAGGGTGATGTTAGGCATAGAACAGTGGCAATGGGAATCTCAGTCAAGCCCATAGAGAGCAGAGATGGCCCTTTTTTATTCTACCCAGAACACCAAGGCTTGAGTTCTTCAACTCAGTATCTCACTCATCAGCTCTAGCGTTAGGGTCCTATTGGTCAGGTCAATCAAAGATAATTATTCAGTTCAGGCCAGCAGGATGAGTTTCCATGGCTGATGGAGATCACAACATCATACCATACCAAATATAGCACATGGAATTGAGGCAGGAGTACCTCAATTCCGTTTTCCAAAAACGTGCCTGCTTGAGTCAAATTTGTGAGCTAGTACAATCTTCTGCCTTTACCCTTCACTCATTCCATCTGCAAGTCATTATCGACAGCCCTGTCAATAAAAACAGTCCAAAGAAACTGCTGATGCAAAGACTCCATTTTATATTTTAGAGAAGGCATCAGAAGGCTGGACCCTCTTCACTCTGAACTATAGCTAAAAAGCAACTCCCATAGCACACATGAAGAGTGTGTACTTTTCCACTGTGAGAAAGAAAGCTACATGTCATGCCTGTAGTCTTTCCTTCCTGGGACAGCTCAATCAAAGCTTACTCACTTGTTTAAATGTTAAATGTATACAATCCCCTTGATGATAAACAGCTCTGTACATTAACTCCAACTGAAGACAATTCTTGATTGATGTCAGTTGTAGGTGCCGCAATAGAAGCTCAACAAGATGGTAAGCCTTCATTTTCTGAAGGAGCAGAGGGGTTTTCTTGGAAAAGACTGAAACCCAGCTAGCTCACTCCAATTACTACTTTATTCAAACAGTATACAAGGTTAATTGGGGCTTGGAAAGTTCCAGGTTATCTTGCCCTTGCTGCCTGTAAGAGCAGACAGCCCACACAAATCTCAGTTCCTTTTGACCATAACTAGCCATAATTGAAAGAACTCCTCCAGGTGTGCCAGAAGTGTCTTAGGACCAAGATTAGTGCAGCTGCAAACTCTCGAATAGCACCAACTCCAGATTGCCTAGAGAGACAACAGATCTTCAAGGTTCAAACAGTCTTCACACAATTTCTCAGCCTCTATTGATTGACCCAAACCTAGCATAGGCTTTGCTGAAACAGTTCACTCAAAGCCAGGCACAAACACTTTCCTATACATTTTCCTTAAAACCAAACATAAAAACTGCTTGTATCGCTACAAACAATCGTGTCATCCTGGCCCAGGACTGAAAATAAAACATGACTCCATGAAGATAGTGCAAAGGCAGCTAGTTTTCTACCTAATTCTGCAGCGATACCTTCATTCAGGCAACTTCCAATTGTGAAGATGGTTTTGGATCTTTAAATCTTTGAGATGGTAAAATTCAAGTGAAAGCTATTCTTTTATTGCCACCATGTGAATTTCTCTTCTTTCTCTGAGGAAAGAGGCTGAGAATCTCATCAAAATCTTCATGGGCCATCACATTCTCGAAGCAGTAATATGGTAATGACCAACAGGTAAGGGGGTGGGGCAGAACTGTCATTGTAAGAGAACTGACATGCAGCTATGAAACAATGGAGCCCAATAGATTTTATTCAAGCATAGGAAGTGGACTTGACTCTCATTAATATTTTATGTATATTATAAATAACTGTTCTAACCCCTTTAATTGGAAGCTTTCGTATCATTTATTGCCACTCTCCTGAGGCCCTACACATAACATATGCCCAGTGAAAGTTTATTATCAGTAATGTCCTCATCAGAGAAGAAAAATTGGCCAATGCCCTTCCATTTAGTCTTCTTGAGTCTCATTGTACATTCATTAAGATATATTTCCAATGCTTGAATGTGTTAGCAATTTAAGAAGCCTCTTGGTATAACAAACTTACCTGAAACTTATGTCTCGGGATCAGGGTCATTAACCTGAGGGCAGGCATCATCAGCCAGGCTGCTCGAAAGAGTTAGAGACCTGAACTCAATCTTTGGAAGGAACATGTATAACGAGTACTAAGACAGCCTGTTTATTTCTTATTCAACATTTGGACTGATTTTCAGTCATGTGCAAGGCCACCACTGCCTTGCACACATGTATCCTAGCATTTCTACAGCCCTGGATGGGCACACAGATGTCAGGTGCTCTGGTAGACAGTGAGAATCCTTTTGAAGCTGTGTGAGAATAGCAAGTTACTAGCTTTTTATTACTACTGTATATTGGAGTGCGGTTGACAAGAATTCTAATGGGGTTGCAGCTATAGTCCGTCTAACATGGTGTAATGCAAAATGAACAAGAGCCTGCACGGCTGATAAATCACCATGCAGCACACTCTATCTGCAGTGTGGGAGGCTCTCTTTTCCTTCCCTGTCTTTTATTTTGGCTTAAGTAAAAGGATGGAGGACTATGAATAGGAACTCTTCTATAATAAGAACACAGTAAAGAAAATCCCCAAATTCTTAAGTTGTTTAAAGTGTTGTGAAAGAGGATAGTCAAGAAATTCAATCATTTTTGAGTATTTCTCAGAACAGAGACACTTTCAGAAAATCGAAAGACCCTTATTCCCAAAACTATTGTGTACGGCTAACCAATTTTCATAAAGGAAAATTACTCCAGCCAGGAAAAGAGCATAGTTCATGCCATCTTTGACCTAAGGAAGAGTCCCTCCGCCACTTTGAGTTCCTGAGAATAGAATGAGACCCAAGTTATCAACAACACATTTTGTAATTGATGCAAGTGCCATCCTCTTGGGGAATGAATAATGGCACCTGATAAAGAGTTAACACACCCAACATTGATTCATAAGCTACCCCGAAATAGCCCTATGGGAATGCTGAGAACCTGGTGTGACTACCAACTGTGGAGAGAAGAAATCCACAGTTCATAACAGCTGGTTGTGATTGTGCATGCCTAGAATCTCAGCACTTAGACAATGGTAGCAAGAGGACTGGGAGTTCAAGGCCAGCCTTACCCACAGAAAGAGTTTGAGACCAGCTTCAGCTGTGTGAGACTCTATCAAAACAAACAAATAGGAAAACCAAAGCATGCGTCCCCTAACAAGAGTAATCTTAACTACTTGTCAGCTGGAAAGAATTATGACAAGACCATTACAAAGCTGTCTTTGTTTATTACTGTGACAAACACCGTGACCAAGGAAACTTGTGGAAGAAAGGGTTTGTTTCAACTTACAATTAATTGCCGGTCAGAAACAGAAGTCACTGCAGGAGCTAGGCAGGAACCTGGAGGCAGGAATTGAAGCAGAGGCCATAGAGGAATTCTTATTGTTTGCTCCTCAGGGCTTGTCAGCTTGCTTTCTTATATACCATATCTCCCATCCCCAACCTGTCTCTTTCTCTGCCTCCTATTGCCCCATGCCCATCTACCAGTTCAGGGGTGGCCTAGACCCTCCCACAAGAATCATTAATCAAGAAAATGTCCCCACAGTCTTGCCTAGAGGTAAACGGATGGAGGCAGTTTTGCAATAGAAGTTCTTTCCAGATGGCCCCGGCTTCTGTCAAGTTGACAAGAAGGAAGGAAGGAAGGAAGGAAGGAAGGAAGGAAGGAAGGAAGGAAGGGAGAGAGAGGGAGAAAGGGGAGGGACAACCAGCATAAGAAGATACTGAAAAATGTAATCATTACAAGAATTAACGATCATCTGGGGAAAATGCAGTGCTCGGGGAATCCAATATGTGTTGTCTGAATGAATCATGTGCAATGTCCAAAGGCTTGACCACTGCTTTTTGTCAAGGGTGGAATCAGGGCATGACAACGGTTTTGACTATTCAGTGTTGAACGTTTCAATAATACTTGTGTTGTTTTGTGGGAATCTTCATTCTAATTTTTAAAAATACTTTCTTTCTCATTTATATTTTACTTATGTGTGTGTGTGCATGTGTATCTGGGTGTCTGATGAGGTTGGACACCATGAAGTTACAGGCAGTGGTGAGCTACCTGATGTGTGTGCTGGTAAGCAAACTCTGGGCTTCTGCAAAAGCAGCAGAAACATGAAGCCCCTGACCCATCTTTCTCTCTTAAAGGATTTCATAGTAAAAATAGGAAGCTATTGATATGAAGCCATGACAAATCTGTCCTTTGGAAAAATGGCACGGTGTTCCATAAGTCCCAGTGAATGCCTCTCTCTATGTGGCATGCTCTAGACCACCCCCAAAGTCTTGTGTGTCAGGCTTCCTCATCTCACTGTGGAGGAGAATTCCCTGTTAGGATACCCATTTCTGCAATGAAGTCCACGTTCCCTAGGTCAGCAACTCTTCCCTCTCTTTCTATGAGCACAGGGCCTGGTGCGAAGCAGGTTCTCTGTGGCTGTGATCCGTCCTCAGTGAGTTAAAACCCTTGAGGATGGGAATTCCCTGGACGATTAACGGGCTATTTTAACTCCCGTTCCTATCTGAAATCAAAGGGGGGCTTTTCACAGCCATCAATTCTCCCATGAGCCATTTCTCAAACCCCAACTCTGTTTCTATGTATTTTGGGCTGTGCTAACCCCGAGTGTGTTCTGGTCTTCAGCCAGGACTCTTCTGGACGCTGTGACCCGTTCCTTCATTTCAAGTGTCTTAAGCCTTGTTTTCTTTCTCTGTCTTTTTTTTTTTTTTAAATCTCCATGGTGTTTTTCCTTCTACAAATTTTGTCTCCCTTTGGGCCTCTTTCCTCTGACACTGTGCAGACCTATAAAAGTAAGTTCACACAGGGATCCCAACTTTCACAGGAAGCTCTAGGAAGGAAGTAGAACTATCTCCATGTTTTAAATGTGACTCACCAGCCTGCTAAGCTCACCACCATTGCAGGATCTCATTAAATTTCAAAAGCAAAAGTTTTGGCAGCTCTCATTACCTTGTTAAGAAACCCAAACAGGCCTGTTCAAAAGTCAAAATGCAGAGAAGAAAGCTAAGGTGAATATTTTAGAAAATGGTTTTACTTGCAAGAGTAACCAAGGTACCAAGGGGAAGACACACAATAAACTCAATACACACTCCAAATCCAGGGTACCTTGAAGATGTAGACTCAAAAGATTCTACTTTTACAATTATTTTGATTATGCTTCTGAAAATGGCGTATATAAATATGTATTTACATCAATCCCATCCCATATTTTCCCTCTTCTACCTTCTCTTGTCTCTCTCTCTCTCCTCTCCTCTCTCTCTCCCTCTCCTCTCCTCTCCTCTCTCTCTCTCTCTTCTCTCTCTCTCCTCTCCTCTCTCTTCTCTCTCTTCTCTCTCTCTCTCTCTCTCTCTCTCTCTCTCCTCTCTCCTCTCTCTCTCTCTCTCTCTCTCTCTCTCTCTCTCTCTCTCTCTGGCCACATCACATGAACTTCTATGTTATTTTCCTGGAATTCATGTCCCTTGAGTCAGAAGTTGCATCGGTCTTAGCCACCACTCTCCCCAACATACAGTTAAACTCAATACCGGTAAGGAGCTTCTCAGCCCTTCGGGATTCCTCAGTTGAGAATTCTTTGTTTAGCTCTGTTTCCAATTTCTTAATAGGGTTATTTGGTTTTCTGGAGTCCAACTTCTTGATATATATATATATATGAAGAACAATATGAACTAACCAGTACCCCCCAGAGCTCCCTGGGACTAAACCACCAAAGAAAACACACAGAGACTCATGGCTCCAGCTGCATATGTAGCTGAGGGTGGCCTAGTCAGTCCTCAATGGGAAGAGAGGCCCTTGGTCCTATGAAGGTTCTATGCCCCAGCATGGGGGAATGCCAGGGCCAGGAAGCAGGAGTGGGTGTGTTGGTGAGCAGGGGGAGCGAGGAAGAGATAGGGGATTTTCTCAGAGGGGAAACTAGTAAAGGGGATAGCATTTGAAATGTAAATAAAGAAAGTATCTAATAAAAAATAAATGCAAATAAAAATACCTGTAAGGAAATAAGTATTTGTGACTAGCTAAATTGGAGAAGATGGTCAGGTAAAGAAGGAAGACCCAAGTGGGTGCAACATCCACCTTCCTGTACTTAAGTGTAGCACTAGAAACAGAAACATATCTTTACTCAGATTAAACTTTCCAAGACTTACCACTGATATCGTTTCAGTTTGTTTGTTTTTCTCTCTTGGTAAAAGTTGGTATTGTTTTCTCTTAGTACTTTTGTTGCTTGTTTCTTTTTGGTTGGTTGTTTGTTTGGGGAGTTGAAGGAGGGCAAATAGACAAAGAGAAGGATAAAAAGAATATTTCTCTAACCTCTGATTCTAAAATGACAGTATCTGTACCCCACTCCATAGAGATGGAAACAGCTCAGACACTAGCAATTCTAACTGAAGAGCTTAGCTATGAGAGCCAGATGAGTAATAAGGGAAGAAACTGATATCTATGGGGCTTCCTATTGAAACTTCCACTAATCTGTCCTAGCATTTCAACCATTTCTAAAATTCTCAACTGCTTATTGTTTCCTTCCAATAGCCCCCATGAAATCATGCCATTTATTGTCAGAATTTTCAAGAACCTTTTGTTGATTGAGGCTTGGGATTTTTAACTTGCTACATAGTATGTGACATGTCTTGTCAAATTTAACCTGTCAAAAATCCAGCTATACCACTCCTGAGCATATACCCAGAAGGTTTTCCAACATGTAATAAGGATGCATGTTCTACTATGTTCATAGCAGCCATATTTATAATAGCCAGAAGCTGGAAACAACACAGATGTCCCTCAACAGAGGAATGGATACAGAAAATGTAGTACATTTACACAATGGAATACTACACAGCTATTAAAAATAATGACTTCATGAAATGCACAGACAAATGGATGGAACTTGAAAATATCATCCTGAGATAACCCAGTCACAAAAGAACATGCATGATATGCATTCACTGATAAGTGGATATTAGCCCAAAAATTTGGAATACCCAAGATACAATTCACAGACCCTATGAAGCTCAAGAAGGAAGACCAAAATGTGGATGCTTCCATGCTTGTTAGAAGGGGGAACAAAATACTCACAGGAAGAAATATGGAGACAAAGTGTAGAGTAGAGACTAAAAGAAAGGCCATCCAGAGACAGCCCCACCTGGAGATCCATCCCATATACAGTCATCAAACCCAGATGCTATTGTGGATGCTGGGAAGTACTTGCTGACAGGAGCCTGATATGGCTGTCTCCTGAGAGGCTGTGCCAGAGCCTGACAAATATAGAGGCAGAAGCTCATAGCCAACCATTGCACTCAGTGCAGGGTCCTCGATGGAGGAGTTGGAGAAGGGTCTAAAGGAGCTGAGGAGGGCAGCCAGCCAGACCCCCCCCCCAGTGCTCCCAGGGACTGGACCACCAACCAAAGAGTACAAATGGAGGGAGAATGAGATAGGGGGTTTCCAAAGGGGAGACCTGAAAAGGGGATAACATGTGAAATGTAAATAAAGAAAATATCCAATAAAATTTTTTCAAAAAAACAAACAAACAAACAAACAAACAAACAAACTAGGTAACCACTATGTAGCTACGCCAGGATCTGACCACACACAGCCAGATAACAGGGCTCACCCTGTGGTCACTATGGGCTGTGAGTACTGAGGTCTGTGTTGTGTCCTGTATCTGGTCCACCTTAACCAGTGCTGTTCCTTCTAAGCCTCAGAACAGTCTTAGAAGACACCTCTTCTGTCCTTAGCTTATACTTGAGAAGATGAAGATTCAGGTAAGCTAATAACTTTCCAAGTTACACAGTGACTTCATTTGAATAAGAATGTCCCCATGGGCTTATATAGTTGAATGTTTAATCACCAGGAGTAGAACTACTTGAGAAGAATTAAGAGGTCTGGCCTTGTTGGAGTAGATTCTGTTATCTCTCTCTCTCTCCCTCTCTCTCTCTCTCTCTCTCTCTCTCTCTCTCTCTCTCTCTCTCTCTCTCTCTCTCTCCAGATCAGGGTTTGGCTCTCATCTACTCCTCCAGCATCATTCTTGCCTGTATACTGCCATGCTTCCACCATGATGATAACCTATTAAACCTCTGAATCTATAAGCAATACCCCAATTAAATGCTTTCACTTATAAAATTTGTTGTGGTCATTGTGTCTTTTCACAACAATGGACAGTGACTAAGACAGAAGTTGCTACTAGATACTAGGGTATTATTGTGACAAACCTGACTATGCAATTTTTTGGAAGGATGTGAAAAACTCGGGAAATTTGGACTAGAAAAGCAAGTGGACCATTCAAGATGGGCCATCATGGAGGAATCATGGAAGACAGTGGTGAGAGTAAGTTATACTGCTAGAGTCTAGTTCAAAAAGTTTGAAAGAGGAAGAATATCAGTAAATGGTCTAGAGACCACTCTTGGCAAAGAATGGTTTGCCCTTGTCCTAAAAGAATCTGCCTGAGGTTAAATTGAAGAGTTTTGGATTAATGACCTTGACAGAGGAGTGTATTTTGCTTTATGATAGGGCTACAAGTCTATGGGGACCATGAAATACAATGGAATATTGTGTGGAATATGGTGTTGTGACTAAGAATCATCCTCATAGGCTCATATGGGTATGTCCTCGTTGGAGGACATGTGAACTTGTTAGAGGAAGTATGTCAGGAGGGGTGGTTTCAGAAGACCATGTGACCAGTAGTCTGTCTGTCTGTATGTCTGTGTGTCTATCTCCATCTCTATCTCTATCTACCTATCTACACACAAATACATATATACATATAAACACATAGATAGATAGATAGATAGATAGATAGATAGATAGATAGATAGATAGATAGATATTCCTCTCCCTTGGTGTGTAGACCAGGATGTAGCTCTCAGCTACTGCTCTAACACATAAATGCTTCCAGGCTCCCACCATGCTTTGCATGGTGATAAAAGAGAACTAACCCTCTTAAACTGTATGCAAGCGTCCAATCAAATGCTTTCTTTTATAAGAGTTGCCATTGTTCATTGTATTAGTCAGGGTCCTCTAAAGTAACAGTACTTATAGAATGAAACACACACACACACGGGATTTATTAGAATGACTTACAGACTTCAATCTAGCTAATCTAGCAATGACTGGCTGTGAATGGATAGTCCAAGAATCCAGTTGTTTCTCAGTCAACAAAGCTGGGTGTCTCAACTGGTCTCCATCATATGCTGGACTCCCAAAGCAGTAGGCTCTAATGCCAGTGAAAGAATGGATGTGCTATCAAGGCAAGGTAAGCAGGCAAAGAACAAAGCCTTCTGCTTCTATGCCCTTATCTAGACTTTTAGCAGAATGTGTAGCCTGGATTAAAGGTGTTTCTTCCTGCCCCAAAAATTCCAATCACTAGAATTAGATTCACCCACTTCAAGTGAAAAATCTCTCACAGACGCTCCCTCTATTTCTAGATTGTATTTCATTCCAGATGCAGTAAAATTAACAACTAAGAGCATCTACCACAGTAATGGTGCCTCATCATAACAACAGAATGATGACTAAGACACAAGGCATATAATTGGCCATCTTAACTCCTCCTTCCACTGCAGCATGGTATCTCTCAAATGACACACAATTTTCCCCATCAATCACAAATTTTTGAGAAGACATACTTTGCAAGAAATTGTGCCCTTGAGGATGCTCACCTGCAAGGTAGAAGTGACTGGAGGCAGAGCACCATTGAGTGTGTGCATGTGTACGAGCATCACACTGAATCCCCATTTGTACAATTAGTGTGAGCTAGTATTGACAACTTTGAAAAGATGCCTTCATAGCTGAAGCCTGCTGAGACTTTTTTTCTACTTTTAATTAACAGGAGTATTTTTCTAAGATATAACTTACAATACTTGATGATCTCTGGTATCTAAAGAGCCAAATCTCTAATGGGTGATGATAGTGATGGTGACCATGGTGGTGATAGTGCTGGTGGTAATGGTGGTGGTGATGGCGGTAGAGGTGGTGGTGGTGATGGTGGTAGAGGTGGTAGTGGTGTTAGAAACTGACCCTCTGACCTTATGTATGCTGTTGAAATTATGATCTGCTGAGCACACCCCCAAATCTTGGATTCCTACACAGTCTGACTAGGTATGAAGAATCCAGCAGAGTATTAGACACCCAACAAGCCACAGTGACCACAGTGGGTTATTTTGCATATCCGTGACAGTCTTCAGTATGAAGAAGCTTTGTTAATCTCCCTCAGAGGTTTTAAGCAAAACTTTAAAAAAGTTTTTAGATCAATATTCATATTGTCAGTGTTTGCATAGCTTCTAGCATTGGGAGCTAATGCTATTCCAGCTGGCCTTTGTGGTGTCTGAAAAGAAGGGAGAAGTCTCTTCTGCAGTGCATTTGCAGGAAGAAATTCCATGTTCTGGTGAGGCGATCTGAAGGCTGCTGTGTAACAGATGTCCACAGAGCCCCAGAGTCGGAAGCCCTTCATTTGAGATTTAGAATTATCATGAAGCATTTGTCCCACCCCCAATGCAGATTGTGAAACACTGATAAGTCCTTTAAAAATACCCAAGGAAACACAATTTATTACCTTAACATCCTCCTCTTAATTACTCTATTGTGGGCAGCAGAGTTGAATGACAGCTTCCCAAAGCACTGGGAAAGGAAAGACTGTGTGGTCTCAAGTGACTGGCCCCAAGGACCACAGGCTACAGTAGTCATGAGCCTTTCCATCACAGCTTCCTTAACTATGAAGGCTTCCAAAACAAGAACGTAGGCATGGGGGCCAGATTGAGGTCTGATTAAACTCAGACTGGGTCCTCAGAGAAATTTCCAGATGACCCCTCCACGTCTTGCTCGTCCAAACAGTGGCATCATATAGTTTCTCATTTTCCAAAGTATAAAAATTCAAAATTATCTTCAGCCCCAGGCTACTGATTGACAGGCTTCTGTAATCTATCTGGTTTGTGGGGATTTCAAGAACCCAATCATAAACTGTATATCGATTCTGAAGCGATTTATCATTATCAAAATGTTTTTTTCATGAAACCAAAACCCACTTCCTCTTGACTTCCTCACATCTGGAAAATAAGGTTAACACTATATCAGAAATAACAGTCACCATTTCTTAGGCACATTTTGCTTTAGAAGCCAACGACTGTCTTAATGAAATTGCCTCCGTATGCATATAACAGAATCCAACTTTAACAAATATTGAATAGACCTTTGCATAACATTTACTAGAAAGATTTAGAGAGGTTATATACTATAGAAGAGATATGTTGAATCTCAAAAAAGGACTGAAGCTGTGAAATGGGAAAAGTGAAGAACTGCTCAGAACTGTATCAGGGAGGAGGTGAGAAAAGAGCCAGAAGCCAGATTCAGATATCTGTGCTACCATGGAAACACACATGTGACGCTGTTGCCTCACAACCAAATCCCAGGAATCACTTTCTGAAACTCATGAAGGTCGCCTACATCTCCCCAACCTTTGGGCTTTCCAAGAAGTTCAGGGATAACTCCTTGACTGGTTTATATATGGGGAAGTCTAGTGTAGAGTTCTTTATACAAAATGACAAATATTCAGAGACTGCAGGTTATGCATCAAATGTGACTGCCTCTAACAAATGCCTGAACCACATGCACCACTGTGATTCAGGTCAGAAGTGAGACAACAAAGTCCTTTGGATTTTGAGCACAGCCCAGTGTGTGTCTTCAAGGAAGTGCCAGTGACTTTGCTTAAATGAATTTTATACTCTCTTAGAAAATCTAATGTCTCCTTTTTACATTGTTTACCAGGATTCTGTGGCGATTTTTCTGACTTGCGGTACCCTGTGCACTTCCTCTCATCTTCGGGTGCTAACCCATCTGTGAGATTCACCTGCCATTGTATAACAGAGATAGCATAAAAAGCAAAGGGCGATTGCTACCCGTACCATCTTTCATTCTCACTATAGAAGCCCCTCATGGAGGCGCATGCTTGTATAACTCCCTCTCCTTTGGTTTCTGAGTCTCTTTCAGCAATAAAACTCAGGGAAGTTGATAGGGTGTCACTCTATGATCCCATTATATTTCATGAGACTTTTTCACACTGAAAGAGGGGGTCTCTGATAGTGACCCTGAAGAACTAGGTTACCATAGGGTGTGCAAGCCTATGAGACAGACTTGTGACAAAGAATCTTAGTAGCCTCTAGGGGCTGAGCACACTTCTAACCACCATCAGCCCGCAAGAAAATGGGGGCTGTCGGGGCAGTAACTACAGAGAGCTTTGTTCTACCACTACCCCCAAGAACTCAGGGAACTCGGGTCCCAGAAAGGGATGCAACCTAGTAACCAACTAGATTTCAGCCTGGGAGGCCCTTAGCAGAGGTCCCTGAAGGGAATACAACACAGTAACCATTCCTAATTACAGCCGGTGAGGCTCTGAGCAAAATGCTCTTTGAAGCAGTATCTGGATTTCTGCTCTTTGTGAAAACATAGGTAATAACCAGATGTTACTTTAAGATATTAAGTTTGTGGTACATTATCATATAGTGAAGCAAACCATTCATATCCTAGCAATCTACTCCTTAATGTTCCATATTCCTCTCCACACTCAGTGCGCTACAAACTAACTCCTGCCTTAACTCACCAGGACATAAGAAACGGAAGTAATATTTATGGAGTAACGATGATTTATCTCCTTTAATCCCATGAGGTAAGTGCTACTAACTATTCTCATGCTTACTTTCCTTATCTGAAAACTCATTATAGGCTGAATTACATCATCATATTTTAAATATATTTATAGGTTTAAGCCCTAAATCTACACTGACTGAATTTAGAGGTAGGATCTAAAAAGAGATTACAAATGTTAAATGAATCCACAGAGGTCTGATAAGATTGGTGGCCTTTTAAGAAGGGGGCAGGAGGAGACACGAGTGAGGTCAGGTGAAGAAAAAGAAGATGTCATCTAAAGCCAGAGAGGGGTCCATAAAAGAAATAGATTTTCCCCCTCTGTCTCTCTCTCTTTCTGCGTGTGTGTGTGTGTGTGTGTGTGTGTGTGTGTGTGAGAGAGAGAGAGAGAGAGAGAGAGAGAGAGAGCAAGAGAGAGAGAGAGAAATTATTAGGTTGGTTTACATACTATGATCTGGGTAGTCTAATAATGGCTGACTGTATCCTACAGAAGGCGAGGCATGGTAGCTGCTCAGTCAGTCCACAATTCTGTATGCCTCAGTACTTCCAATCCAGTGCCAAAAGCCTGGACAATTTCTAGAGAGTTGCTAGTGTCCAGTCCGTGTTGGACAACTGAAGATGCTAGGTTCCTATGTCATCAAAAAAAAAAAAAAATGGCAGCAGTGGCGGCAACAACAGAGCCGATGCACTCACCTGCAAGGAAGCTGGGAGACAACAGCAAGTTAAACCATCTTTACACCTGGGGTACTGTTACCAAAAAGTGTTCTTCACTCTGGTGGGGGTCTTCCTTCCTCATGTATTCCTTCCAGGACGTGCCCTCAAAGACCTACCCAGAGTTGTATAGCTTAGCTGATCCCAAATCAAACCAAGTTGACAACCAAGAGTAACCATCACATAGCCTAAGCAAAGTAATATGTTGGAGTTAATATCTAAACCATGATTGATTATTAAGATAAATATGAGTAGAAACCATGCCACTGTTGATTACTTCTTCTTTTTCTGTCTTTAATATAATAAAATTAAACTATGGCACTGAGCAAAGTCTTATTTCTGTATATCTCTCTTCTCATTATGGCTGTCCTTTCTCATTTTCAAACAATGTTCTTAAGATGGGGATTTGGAAGAATGTTCTAGTTTAACTAGTAGGTCTAACTTAATTGGGACCCTGACAAGATGATCATGTGATCCTCTGGAATTTTCCAAAAAGACTAAATTCTTTGCTCTTCCGTGACTGTGTGACATCCTGAAATTAATGTCTGAAGTGATCCCCTTTGTGGCTCATTTTCCTTATCTATATTGAGGAGATGATGTCTACCTCAGAATGTCACACTGATGGAAAATAATCTAATCAAAGTTTTGTAGTGTCACCAGCACACTGTGTACACCTCATAAAAGTTAGGGGCTCTTGTTATGGCTAATCAAAAAATGTATTATCTCTGAACAGCTCAGTGGAACTCATCATTGCCTAAAAGAGTCAGCAGCATCCTTTCACATTTGATGAATATTCCAAACAGTTTATAAAGTTTATATCCTCTTGTCACAAAGGCATTCACCAAATACCATTCTTTATCCATACAACTAGGCTACTGGGCCCCCACCGTCACCCACGGAGACCACTCACAAACTCCCCAAGCCCATGCCCAGGCCTTTTCAGGATAGCATTCACAGCTCTTGCACTTCAGAATCTCCCTCCAGTGTGGCATTACCTGTGCTCATGTTCTGTCTGGATTATCTTGTCAGGGGTGTTTTTATAATAGACAGTGTTGTAAGACAGAATTGTCAATGTGCCCCTGAGCAATGAGAAGGCTCACCTGCCATCATACAATAAAGATAAAGTCTTCCACTGGTCAAAGGGCAGGTGTGCATGCAGTCCTTTATTAATGATTCAGGTTCCCCCAAAGCAAGGATCCTCAGGGTAATTAAGATAACTAATCTAACATATACTAATAATTAACTATTGTTGTAGGCAGCTTATAACTGATGACAGAAAATAACCTCAGGCTTTTATAGTTTCCATAGCTACTGGCCACAGCTCTTCCGGGATAATATCCTTTTCTTTTCATGAATAAAGAAACTCTGCTCAGATAACAGAAATCTCGTGTCAGGGCACCGGAGAATTGGCTGAGTGGCTAAGAGAGATTGTTGCTCATACAGAGGGCCTGAGCTCAGTTCCCAGCTCACAACCGTCAGTGATTCCAATGGTCTCACTAGGCACACATGTGTTATACATAATACATGCCAGCAAAACATTCATACACGTAAACTGAAAGACACACAGACAGACAGATAGATGATAGATAGATGACTGATAATGACAGATAAATAGATAATGAGGTGTCAATAGGAAATTTTCAATCACACACACAAGAGAGAGAGAGAGAGAGAGAGAGAGAGAGAGAGAGAGAGAGAGAGAGAGAGAGAGAGAAAGGAGTCCATGTTAAGGGGCTCCAGATGCAGACCATTAGGGCTTCTATTCTAGCTCTCTGTGCCCCCTTCACTCCATCTTACCCCTAGCAGATAAAGGATGGCTACGGATGGCTACAGGAACTCAAGGCATTATATCCAACTGGCTTTATGCTCAGGGAAGAAAGAGGATTTTTTAATCAGGAGAAGAAAATCCTCTTTGGTGCCTTAGAACACACTGTTCTTTGGTTTGTTTGTTTGTTTTGTGATTGTTTTTTGGGGGGGTTGGTGGTGGTGGTGGTGGTGGTGGTGGTGGTGGTGGTGGTGGTGGTGGTGTTTTCAAAACAGGGTTTCTCTGTGTAGCCCTGGCTGTCCTGGAACTCACTTTGTAGACCAGGCTGTCCTCGAACTCAGAAATCCGCCTGCCTCTGCCTCCCGAGTTCTGGGATTAAAGGCGTGCACCACCACGCCTGGCTCAGAACAACTGTTCTTAACACCTCACAGCCCCAGCCCAGGATACCTCCTCTATTTTTAAACTTATTGCTGGGATATGACATAGCTGCTTTGGTCTGAGACTTGCTGCCTTACAGTTGCTCAACAACAGTTTTCAGGGAGAATAAAATAGAAATGAAACTTGAAGACTGACTTGAAAATGTACATATCTGTCTAGGAACCAGTAGCACTCTTTACCACTGTCTTTGTTCTCCAATGTTTTTTCTCCATTCATCCAGCCAGCTATCTATCCATCCATCCAGGAAGAAGGCATTCAATGTCAAGGGCATTCCAGGCATGGTTCTCATTACTGATATACATACGTGAACAAAATAGAGTCTCTACTCCTGGGTAGAATACATTCTTCTGCCTCTTATGAATTATTGTTTAATGCAACAGTCTGCTCTCTAGAGCAGTAGTTCTCAACCTGTGGGTCATGACCCTTTGCAGATTGCATATCAGATATCTGTATATCAGATATTTATATTAAGATTCATAACACTACCAGAATTGTAATTATGAAGTCACAACGGAGTAATGTTATGGTTGGAGGTCATCCCAACATGAGGAACTATAATAAAGGGTTGCAGCATTAGGAAAATTGAGGACCACTGCTGTAGAGCAAAAGAACCAACACAGGAGATGCAGATGATGGAGATGGAGAGATGGTGGTAGAAAGGGAGAGTGGAAGGAAGGATGAAAAGAAGGAAAGAAGGAGAAACAGTAAATTCTTTTTTAAAAATTGACTCAAGTAGAAACCAAGGCCAAAACCAATAGTAATCATTCTGAAGTAAAATTCTTTCTATAAAGGATACCTCAAGATCCCTCAAGACTCTCATGTAATTTTATGTGTCACTCACTAAGAATAATCTCATTTATTTGACGTCAATTGATTGTAGACTTTATCCACATCTACAAAATGCCTTCAAAGCAAGCCCTGGTTAAGTGTTTGATCAAACCACCAAGTACGTAGTGTAGGCGACTTGGCATACTAAGCTGCCTGCGACACGTGCCTTGTTTGGTCCCTTCGCCCCTTAGCAAGCTTCTGGATCTGGGGATGATGCTGCTACCACAGACGCTGCTACCACAGACGCTGCTACCACAGACGCATTACCCTGCCATCCCCACAGCGCTTCACCTAATGCCTTGCGCTAGCAGATGTCTGAGAACCACGCACTACTGCATCCCTTAAGCGCAATTTTACTATGTGCCGTGTCTGCGTGTCTCAGAATAAGAGGGAAAACTCAATTCAGAAAGGATAAGCCAGAGCTGAAGCGAGATCATGAATCATAAAATATAGGAGCCAAAGTTCCTCAGTCACATCGCCGGCTCTGAAGACTGTCCTTCCCTCAAGTCATGATTCTGGAGGAGATTACAAACCATCACACCCATATCAAGGAATGACATTCTTCCAAAAAGAAAGAAAGAAAAGAGAGAGAGAGAAAGGGAGAAAGAAAGAAAGAAAGAAAGAGAGAGAGAGAGAGACAGACAGACAGACAGAAAGAAAGAAAGAAAAAGAAAGAGAGAGAGAAAGAAAGAAAGAAAGAAAGAGGGAGAGAGAGAGAAAGAAAGAAAGAAAGAAAGAAAGAAAGAAAGAAAGAAAGAAAGAAAGAAAGAAAGAAAGAAAGAGGGAGAGAGAGAAAGAAAGAAAGAAAGAAAGAGAGAGAGAGAGAAAGAGAGAGAAAGAAAGAAAGAGAGAAAGACAGAGAAAGAAAGAAAGAAAGAAAGAAAGAAAGAAAGAAAGAAAGAAAGAAAGAAAGAAAGAAAGAAAGAAAGAAAGAAAGGAAGGAAGGAAGAGAGAAAGAAAGAAAGAAAGAAAGAAAGAAAGAAAGAAAGAAAGAAAGAAAGAAAGAAAGAAAGAAAGAAAGAAAGAAAAGAAAAGTAGATACTAGTCCACTCTGGACCCTTTTTAGGAAATGAACTTAAGCCTGTGGCTTTAGAGGCTGCATATTTTCTATTTGACTTCTATCTTGGGCCATTTGATCTGCTTCTTTCCATAAAGCAAATGTTCCAGAGAGATTTCACAGGAAGCCATGAGCCAAAGCCAGACCTTCAATCTACATGTGTCTCCACGGGCCACCCATGCAGTGCCGATAGATGTGACTCCTGTGACTCAGAATCTGGCATTCCCAAGCATTCCATATACCTGATATCTTCCAGGCCACACCCATACCCCAGGGGGGCAATGCATTTGTAAGCATACTCTCATGGTATACAGATGCTAGATCCATGAAGAATGTTGTACAGATCGTTCTCTGTGTATTGTCAAACTAGCTGTATTCTCAGGCATGTTTTTCTGCATCTAATAAAAATGAATAAAAATTGAACAACTAATTGAGACTTATGCAAAGCCAGGCATGGAACAGGCTTGAAACCCATTAGAAACCCTTACAAAATACACAGCACTACATCTAAGACACAAATAAGATGCTGAGGACAGCTCTAATTGGGAGCATGGGTTGGAGATCTCAGAGATGGTAAAACTAATTAAACACAGACTTGTGAGAAAACAACCAGTTCCATGCTTACCAATTGAAAGCAGTTACCATCTGAAATTAGAATGTCTTATGTTTCAAGTACTTAGTCCTCAACTACTAATACTGTCTGAGGAGATTGTGGGGCCTGGATCATGGGCAGTGGGAGCTGGAAACAAGTCTTTGAGGGTTATAGGCAGGTCTCACTTTTTGCCCCACCCTACCTCCTAAATCATCAACAGTGAAGCTCTACTGTCTCATACTCCTACTACTATGTATGCAGGCACTCTAGTAGCCAAGCTTTTCCCACCATGATCAATACGTCTTCTGAAAGCAGGAGCCAAAATAAACTTTTCTTCTTTCAATTGTGCCTTTCAGAGAATTGCTACAGAGATAAGAAAAGAAACTACTAGAAAGGCACATAGCTCAGTGTAAATTATGTGAGATGGCTATTCTTGGTTGTCAATATGACTAAATCTGGAATTAGCTAAAATCTAAAAGTGAAGAGCATGCTTGTGAGGGATTTTTTCTTAATTTGGAGTAGACAGATCTACCTCTGTTAGATATTTTCTCTATTTACATTTCAAATGCTATCCCGAAAGTTCCCTATACCCTCCCCCGGCCCTGCTCCCCTACCCACCCACTCCGTCTTTTTGGTCCTGGCGTTCCCCTGTACTGGGGCATATAAAGTTTGCAATGCCAAGGGGCCTCTCTGCCCAGTGATGACCAACTAGATCATCTTCTGCTACATATGCAGCTAGAGACACAAGCTCTAGGGGTACTGGTTAGTTCATATTGTTGTTCCACCTATAGGGTTGCAGATCCCTTCAGCTCCTTGGGTGCTTTCTCTAGCTTCTCCACTGCTAATCCAGATTTTGTAATAGGAAAATACGCAGGCCTTTCATTTGGATCCAGAGGCAGAAAGACACACCTTGAATCTGGGTCACAGGTTCAAGGCTATGTAAGGATATGGAAGAAGGAAGCTTTTGCTCTTTGCCTGCTTGCTGTAATGCCTGCTGGCATTAGAACCTATTTCTTTAGGATTCCAGAATATACCTAATACCAGCTGAGACATCTAGCATCTAGGACTGAGCAACTACTAGATTGACATTCCATTCACAGTCAGCCATTAGCTGGACTACAGCCTGTAAATCTAATAAATTCTCTTTCTATATATATAGAGAGAAATCCATTCTATAAGTTCTGTTACTCTAGAGAACCCTAGCTAATACATTGGGGTATTCCAAACTGTCTGTATTTTCCAAAGGAAATGGGACATGCTGGGTCAGAATGCTTGTGGAGGTCAAGAACCACTTTACAAGAGTTGGTTCTCTTCTACCACGTAGGTTCTGAGCATCAAATTGCTGTGAGGTGTGTAGCCAAGTGCCTTTATCCTCAGAATCATCACATTGGACCTTTGTATTATTTTAAGGGGTGTGTAAAGTATGTTCTGAATAACAAGTGAATATAGATATTTCATATAAAATTTGTTTTTAGGAAAATATAGCAATTTGATGTTGAAATGTAGACAATCATGAAGTCAATATCATTTTCAAGAAGAAATACAATTCTTTTTATATGTCTTCTAAAGGCATATGTGTGTGTATATATATATGTATGTATATATATATACATGTATGTATATATATATATATATATATATGTATATATATATACAAATAACCTCACATCTCAGCTGTTAAGATCCCACCTGAATCAGCTAACTATGGGGGAACTGCATTTGTTTTTTACTGGGTATGATGGCTAATCTTGTTTATCAACTTGAGTGCATCTGGGGACTTCTGTGAGAGATCTTCTGGTACAGATTATCTGAATCAGTAAGGCTTACCTCAAATGTGTATGGCACCTTCTGGTGGGTATCCTAGATACAAGAGTTTGGAAGAATAACCTATCTGCTTTTTTACTCTTTACCCCAATTCCTGCTGTAAAATTCATTTATCCTGTTGCTGAAACACTCCTTCATTGTTAGAAGAACCAACTTCATTGGGATTCCAACATATACTAAAGATCAGCATCTATCTAAGAACCTTCTAGGCCTCTGGTTCCAGGTTGGTACTCCTGAGACGTCTAACCTCATAGACTGAACAATTATCAGAATTCCAGACTTTTTAGTGAGAGACAGCCATAGTTGAACTATCCAGGTTGTATCCTGTTAAGTTAATCTAAGAAATGTCCATATGTATGTGTACAGATATATATAAAACATATACATACTTACATATGTATATGTAATATATGTAACTCTATCAGTTCTAATTTTTTTAGAGAACCCTTGCTAAGACACAGTGTCTTCCAAGAAGGATTTTTTTCTTGTTTGCTTCGCACCACAGAAAATCCTCCTGTTCACAATTTAGAGTCAAAATGTTAAGCTATACTGATGATAGCTACAGGTTATTGAAGGTCACTATTTTCTCCAGATGGGCTCATAATATATGGCACTGTAGGGGAGAAAGCTGAGGAAAGCTTCCCTGGTCTTTGTCCTCTCAGGCTTCTCAATGATTGAAAAAAATCTGTTTCCTCCTATTAAAATCATTCATACTTGGAATAGAGGAAAAGAAAGCAAATGAAACTCAGGAAACTTAGCAGCATCTGTGAACTGTTGCTTTTAAATAAGTGGTAAATATTGAATGGATGGATGGATGGATGGATGGATGGATGGATGGATGGATACACAGATGCATGGATGGGTAGATGGATGGATGGACAATTGGCTGGATGCATGCATGCACGAATGCAAGAATGCATGTGTCATGAATAAGTAGATGTCAGACGAATGGAATTTTGAGGTCATAGATACTATAAAAGTCATTAAGTGTTGCAAACAATACTACCAAGAAAATATTTTTTAAAAACAGGCTGATAGGAAGTGGGACTGGTATCATGAGGCCTAACCCTTAGCTGAGGATCTACTGACAGTTGATTGTTGTTAGATGAGCAATAATCCATCGACTTTAAGGGAATGGCCTCATACTCATGCATATAGAGAAAGCAC
Source organism: Mus musculus (assembly GCF_000001635.26). Classification (NCBI taxonomy): domain Eukaryota; kingdom Metazoa; phylum Chordata; class Mammalia; order Rodentia; family Muridae; genus Mus; species Mus musculus. Next base: position 78,872,967 of record NC_000067.6, on the reverse strand, counting down.
TCATTGGACACAATGAGTTACTGAAAGGAAATAAAACAGGACATGAAATTGTGAGAAGGTTGGGGTATATCTGAGAGGAATGGGTGTGAATATCATCCAAATATATGATAAGCATGTATGACAGTCTCAAAGAACTAATACAAAATATGATACTCATAAAAAAGACAAGCTAAAGGATTATTCACAACTACTGTTTCTAACAGGAGATTTGTATCGAGAGAATTTGAAAACCTAATGCTCAGGAATGAGCTAATGGATTGTTCTCTCCAGTGACTGTCTAAGGCCAGACCAGCCAGAAGCACAAAAGTCGCAGAAATGGTGGAGCAGCTAGTAAAGGGTCCTTTCTGCCTCCATCTGTACCCAGGAGTTAGGGATCTCCCACAGCTCTCTGTGCATGAGTCCTGCCAGGGGAGAGCTCATCTCCCAAGAGTGCTGACACAGGCTTACAGGTGCATAGGAGGGACAAGCTCAAGCCAGAGACAGCAAGACCAACTAACACCAGAGATAACCAGATGGCAAAAGGCAAGTGCAAGAACCTTACCAAAAAAACCAGGGCTACATGGCATCATCAGAACCCAGTTCTCCCAGAGAAGCAATCCATGGATACCCCAACAAACCAGAAAATCAAGATTTGGATTTAAAAAATCACATCTCATGATGCTGGTGGAGGACTTTAAAAAGGACATAAATAACTCTCTTAAAGAAATACAGGCAAACACAGGAAAACAGGTTGAAGACCTTAAAGAGGAAACACAAAAATCCCTTAAAGAAAAACACAACCAAACAGGTGAAGGAATTGAACAATGCCATCCAGGATGTAACAATGGAAGTAGAAACAATTAAGAAATCACAAAGGGAGACAGCACTGGAGATAGAAAACCTAGGAAAGAAGTTAGGAGCCATAGATGCAAGCATCACCAACATAATACAAGAGATGGAAGAGAGAATCTCAGGTGCAGAAGATACCATAGAAAACATTGACACAACAGTCAAAGAAAATGCAAAATACAAAAATATCCTAACCCAAAACATCCAGGAAATCCAGGACACAATGAGAAGACCAAACCAAAGGATAATAGGTATAGAAGAGAGTGAAGATTCCCAACTTAAAGGGCCAGTAAATATCTTCAACAAAATTACAGAAGAAAACTTCCCTAACTTAAAGAAAGAGATGCCCATGAACATACAAGAAGCCTACAGAACCCCAAATAGATTAGACAAGAAAAGAAATTCCTCCTGTCACATAATAATCAGAACCCCAAATGCACAAAACAAAGAAAGAATATTAAAAGCAGTAAGAGAAAAACATCAAGTAACATATAAAGGCAGACCTGTCAGAATGACACCAGACTTCTTGCCAGAGATTATGAAAGCTAGAAGATCCTGTGCAGATGTCAAACAGACCCTAAGATAACACAAATGCCAGCCCAGTCACTATACCCAGCAAAACTCTCAATTACCATAGATGGAGAAACCAAGGTATTCCATGACAGAAACAAATTACACAATATCTTTCCACAAATCCAGCCATTCAAAGGATAATAAATAGAAAACTCCAACACAAGGAGGGAAACTACTCCCTAGAAATAGCAAGAAAATAATATCCTTTTAATAAACAAAAAAGAAGATAGCCACATAAACATAACTCTGCCTCTAACAACAAAAATAACAGGAAGCAACAATGACTTTTCCTTAATATCTCTTAATATCAATGGACTCAGTTCCCCAATAAAAAGATATAGACTAATGGACAGGATACATAAACAAGACCCAACATTTTGCTGCATACAGGAAACCCACCTCAGTGACAAAGACAGACACTACCTCAGAGTAAAGGGCTGGAAAACAATTTTCCAAGCAAATGGTTCCAAAAAAACCAAGCTGGAGTAAAAATTCTAATATCAAATAAAATCGATTTTCAACCTAAAGTTATCAAAACAGATATGGAGGAACACACATCAAAAGTAAAATCTACCAAGATGAACTCTCAATTCTGAACACCTGTGCTCCAAATGCAAGGGTACCCACATTCATAAAAGAAACTTTGTGAAAGCTCAAAACACACATTGCACCTCACAAAATAATAGTGGGGTACTTCAACAACCCACTTTCATCAATGGACAGATCATGGAAACAGAAACTAAACAGAGGCACAGTGAAGCTAAAAGAAGTTATGAACCAAATGGATTTAACACAAATTTATAGAACATTTTATTCTAAAACAAAAGAATATACCTTCTTCTCAGCACCTCATGATACCTTCTCATGAATTGACCATATAATTGGTCACACAACAGGCTTCAACAGATACAAGAAGACTGAAATAATCGCATTCATCCTGTCAGATCTTCAATAACAACAGAAATAATAGAAAGCCCACATACACATGTCTCCAAAAAGAAACTGAAAAGAGCACATTCTAGCAGCTTGACAGCACAACTGAAAGTTCTAGAACAATAAGAAGCAAAAGGCCCACCATCTAGTGATTGCCATATCCATGGATCCATCCCATAATCAGCTTCCAAACGCTGACACCATTGCATATACTAGCAAGATTTTGCTGAAAGGACCCAGATAGAGCTGTCTCTTGTGAGACTATGCCGGGGCCTAGCAAACACAGAAGTGGATGCTCACAGCCAGCTATTGGATGGATCACAGGGCCCCCAATGGAGGAGCTAGAGAAAGTACCCAAGGAGCTAAAGGGAACTGCAACCCTATAGGTGGAACAACAATATGAACTAACCAGTACCCCAGAGCTCTTTTCTCTAGCTGCATATGTATCAAAAGATGGCCTAGTCAGCCATCACTGGAAAGAAAGGCCCCATTGGACTTGCAAACTTTATATGCCCCAGTACAGGGGAACACCATGGCCAAAAAGGGGGAGTGGGTTGGTAGGGGAGTAGGGGGATGGGTATGGGGGACTTTTGGGATAGCATTGGAAATGTAAATGAGGAAAATACCTAATAAAAATTTTTAAAAAAAAGAAGCAATAGGCCCAAGAGGAATAGAAGGCAGGAAATAATCAAACTCAGGAATGAAATCAACCAAGTAGAAACAAAAAGAACTATACAAAGAGTCAAACAAACCAGGAACAGATTGTTCTTTGAGAAAATCAACTAGAGAGATAAACCTTTAGCCAAACTAACCAGAGGGCACAGAGAGAGTATCCAAATCAAGAAAATCAGAAATGAAAAGGGAGTCACACGAACAGAAACTGAGAAAATCCAAAAAATTATTAAGTCCTACTACAAAAGCCTATACTCAACAAAACTGGAAAATTTGAATGAAATGGACAAATTTCTAGACAGATACCATTTACCAAAGTTAAATCAGGATCAGATTAATGATCAAAACAGTTCAATAAACCCAAAGAAATACAAGCAGTCATTAATAGTCTCCCAAACAAAAAAAAAAAAAAAAAAAAAAAAAAAAAAAAAAACCAACAACAACAACAACAAAAAAAAAAAAACAGGGCCAAATGGGTTTAGTGCATAGTTCTATGAGACCTTCAAAGAATACCTAATACCAATACTCTTCAAACTATTCCACAAAATAGCCACAGAAGGAACACTATCCAATTTGTTCTATGAAGCCACAATTACTCTGATACCTAAACCACACAAAGACCCAACAAAGAAAGAGAACTTCAGACCACTTTCCTTATGAACATCAATGCAAAAATACTCAATAAAATACTCTAAAACCGAATCCAAGAACAAATCAAAAGGATCATCCATCATGATCAAGTAGGCTTCATCTCAGGGATACAGGGATGGTTCAATATATGGAAATCCATCAATGTAATTCACTATATAAACAAACTCAAAGAAAAAAAAACTACATGTATTTCATTAGATGCTGAAAATCACTTGACAAAATTCAGAACCCATTCATGATAAAAAAAAGTCTTGGAAAGAGCAGGAATTCAAGGCCCATACCTAAACATAATAAAACATAATAAAAGCATTATACAGCAAGCCAACATCAAACTAAATGGAGAGAAACTTGAAGCAACCCCACTAAAATCAGAAACTAGATAAGGCTGCCCACTCTCTCCCCACTTGTTCAATATAGTACTCAAAATCCTAGCCAGAGCAATTAGACAGCAAAAGGAGGTCAAAGGGAGACAAAGTGAAAAGGAAGAAGTCAAAATATCATTATTTGCAGATGTTATGATAATATACTTAAGTGACCTAAAAAAAAAAATCTACCAGAGAACTCCTAAACCTGATAAACAACTACAGCAAAGTGGCTGGATATAAAATTAACTCAAACAAATCAGTGGCCTTCCTCTACTCAAAGGATAAAGGGGCTGAGAAAGAAATTAGGAAAAGAACACCCTTCACAATAGTCACAAATAATATAAAATACCTTGGTGTGACTCGAACTAAGCAAGTGAAAGATCTGTATGACAAGAACTTCAAGTCTCTGAAGAAAGAAATTGAAGAAGATCTCAGAAAATGGAAAGATCTCCCATGCTCATGGATTGGTAGGATTAATATAGTAAAAATGGCCATCTTGCTGAAAGCAATCTGCCCGTTAAAATTCCAAATCAATTCTTCATAGATTTAGAAAGAGCAATTTACAAATTCATCTGGAATAACAAAAAACAACAACAACAACAACAAAAAACCCAGAAACTTCTGGATGAATCGCCATCCCTGACCTTAAGCAGTACTACAGAGCAACTGTGATTAAAAAAAAAAAAAAAAGCTGGGCAGTGGTGGTGCACACCTTTAATCCCAGCATTTGGGAGGCAGAGGCAGGTGGATTTCTGAGTTTGAGGCCAGCCTGGTCTACAGAGTGAGTTCCAGGACAGCCAGGGCTACACAGAGAAACCCTGTTTCAGAAAAAAAAAAAACAAAACAAAACAAAAAAAAAAAAAAAACCTGCATGGTATTGGTGCAGTGACAAGCAGGTAGATCAATGGAATAGAATTGAAGACCCAGAAATGAACCGACACACCTATGATCACTTGTTCTTTGACTAAGGAGCCAAAACCATCCAGTGGGAAAAAAAGACAGCATTTTCAACAAATGGTGCTGATTCAACTGGCAGTTAGCATGTAGAAGAATGCATAGTAACCCATTCTTATCTCCTTGTACAAAGCTCACGTCCAAATAGATCAAGGTCCTCCAAATAAAACCAGATACACTGAAACTAAAAGAAAAAATGTGTGGAAGAGCCTTGAGCACATGGGCACAGGGGAGAATTTCCTGAACAGAACACCAATAGCTTATGCTCTAAGATCAAGAATTGGCAAACGGGACCTCATAAAATTGCAAAGCTTCTGTAAGGCAAAGGACACTGTCAATAGGACAAAACAGCAACCAATAGATTGGGAAAAAAATCTTTACTAACCCTCCATCCAATAGAGGGCTAATATCCAATATATACAAAAAACTCAAGAAGTTAGACTCCAGAGAACCAAATAACCCTATTTAAAAAAATGTGTTACAGATCTAAACAAACATGTTTCCTCCCCTGGGGATGCAGTTAAGCTGACCATCTTAGTGTCATTACCACATGGGCACATTCCTCTGTCCCTTATTGCCAGTAGCAAAACTGATTTGTGGCTGTGCTGAAATAGGAGAAAGTCAAGAGACATAGGGCCCCTCGCTTAGTGATAAGCTACAGATGGGTTCAGAAATCATTACTTTTAATGCAATATAAAATTATTTCTAAATTACTTCAGGAAACTGTTGTTGGTCACAAGCTCTCCTAGTTACTGAAAGCTACGCTTGCTGAAAACCAACCTTTCTTGTTCTTCTAATTAAAACATAAGAAACCTTTCCTAAAGTGCTACACACTTCTCTGCCTTTCCAAACAGCAAACAGGTAGGAAGGCATGTTGAGAAGCCTGGTGATTCAGGGCTTCTCAACAACATTCCTGAGACTCCAGCCCTTCCTGACATCACATGACTTAGACTGTTACAGTTTTGGAATCCTTTGGTTTCTCTGTCTCTCCTTTCACTAGGAAGGAGTCCTCGCTGCCTGGATTCTACTCCCCCTGGTCTGCTGTAGGTGTAATTCCCAAATAGCGAAACGGCTGACAGTAACTTGACTTTTAGTTCTAGAGATAATTCTAAACATAGACCAACCCTGATATGTCATGATTTAGCAGATAGTTTTCCACTTCATGCTGGAACAAAAAGAGATATGACTTCAGTAGCAACTAGACTCTGGAATGCTGATCCTGTCTTGGGCTTGCAATATGCAATAGCAATTCTAGAGTCATAGTAACAAGCCTCAGCTCACAGGCAACCAGTCTCCCCAAGGTAAACAATGTGTGTTACACAGTTATGTCTTATGGTTTTCATGCCCGGTGTTGACTGAACACCCATCTGTGTCTTCTGTAGCTGTCCAAACCATTCTGGTTTTCACTCTCAGTACAGCAGTCAGTGAATTCCATGATCTGTTCATTGCTTTATTATCAAACAGATAATAAATAGATAATTTTACCTACTAGTTGTCTAATGTAAGTGTCTCGTGTGTAGTTAAAACAAGGCTAAGTAAGGTATGATGTTTCAAAATTAAGTCTGTTAAGTGCATTCTTGACTTACATAGTAACTTTAACTTATGTAAAGTTGTTTAGAGAGTGACTCTATTGTACGTCAAAGCCCATCTGTCAATGATCTGCTTGTGTCACTCTCAGAGTCTCCAGCTTACATGACATGGTATTGTTTTCAATTAGCCAAAGTCTTCTTACACTCAGTTCATAGTTTTCACCAAAATTCCAGATAGTTAAGCTTTTGGACCACTGAACTCAAAATAAGTGACATGGTTAGAGAGTGTGTCATCGTGGTTTGGGTTAGATTTTCTTTGTAAGCAACCCAAACCCCATTGACGAGGCTTAAACAATATGGGGAGTTACTGGCTCATAATAATATCAACCCACTTCAGCCACTGCCAAGTCCTGGTTTTAACAACACTGGTACGTGCAAGCTCTACACACCATCTGCCGTGTTAAGATTTATGTAAATAAAGATGCCCTTCAGCCTCCGCAGTTGCACATTCTGAGCAGAATCCAGGTACATTTCCCCAGTATCTAGGTGAAAGGCTCAGAATGGTTTCCGCTAGCCTGAGTTTGGTCATATGACCATATGGTCATCATATGATGATCTGCAGGGCCATCACAGGGACTCTTAATAGTGCTGAAGTATGGGAAAGACTCATGGACCCCAGCAGACCAGATCAAACGAGAATGGAATCACTTTATAATGGGTTACAGAGTCCAACTTAGTTTTGATATAGGTCCATTTTCCAGGAAATTAGAAGATTCCAATCAAGACAGTAAGGAAGTCCCCTCTGTTTTAACCCTAAAAGGGCAGTTTTGAAACAAACAGCATGTTCTTTATTCTGTTCCCCTCTTCAGGATTTTTTTTCTTCTTTTTTTTTTCTGCCTGTGTTGTCTTCTGCCTCTGATCAACTCACCAGAAACCCATTCTATTTCAGTCACAAACTAAAAACTCAATTAAGGTGCTTATGCTAAAGTTGTCTGTGTTGACAGTGGTCAGGCTTTGCTCCCGTGGTAATCCTGGACTTCAGTCCCTCGGATTCTGGGTAAATTGGAAAAAGGAAACAGTAAGGACGATAATGGAAGAAGAAACCAAGGCACCGTGACAAGAAGAATAGAGAAGGCAGAGAAAGAAAAACAGACCGCAGTGAATTTCTATAGAACTTCATTTGGGTTTCTAGGGGGTTTGATACAAGGAAATCTTGGGGTAAGCATATATTGAGTCATGCCTAGGAGTAACACTTCTAAATGTCCCATATGGGGGACGATAAACTCAACACTGATCCTCTCCAACATACAGTACCTTGAACATTAGGTCTTTTTAAATAAAGCATATTTTTTCTTGATTACAGTATGTTTCTATTGCCACCCTCATAACGACTTTCACACTTTTTTGTCTCACTTTGGAATAAAACTTTCAGTGTGAAATTTCTCTTCTATCTTCACTTTGATTATGTGAGCAGTTTCTCAGTCTTGGTTAAGTCTTTCTGGAATATCATTTTCTCCTAAAACAGGAAGTAGGGGAGCCAAAAATAATCTTTCCTTTAGCCTAGTAGCTTTCCAGTGAATGTTGCTGGAAGGTTTAATAAAAGGCAGTATTAGCAGCCAGCAATTTCCAAGCTGGTACTGCACACACGGCAGCATTTTAAATCTTCAGGAGAGATTTCCTAGATAAATGTCCTTCTCTGTGCACAAAGGCCCTATTTCCTTGAGGAGTGGGCTTAGCTCTGCCTTGCTACCCACTGCAGGCTTCTCTGCTACTGAAAGCTTATACTCACTTCTGTAGTAGTCGGTGTACTTAGTGAATCAGCCACACATGCCACAGGCACCCCGTCCTCAAGCCTCCATAAATCCTGCCAGGCCATGGAAGCCAAGAAACAGATCTGTCCTCTATTCAAAGGCCGCAGAGCCAAGAACTCCCCCAAGTTCTTGCGTCAGAATGACTGATCTTTAACCACACTGGGTGTTCTTTCCTGACCCCACCTGGCAAGTGACCATAACATCTCTTGGAATTATCTACCTCGTCAAGGTTCCCAGTAAGGAGCCAAGGGTCAGGAAGTTGCCTCTACCACTTTCCAGCAACGTGTGGCATCCTTATTCAGCCACACAGCCTCTCTCTCACCCCTTCCTCATCACAGTATTTTGTATTTTGTTTATCGAGTTGGTTTTGGTTTTGTCAATATGTATCGTGTTTCACATGTTGACAAAAGGGTCCTATGCATATGGCCAGGCAAAGCTATCTCTAAGCCTAAGCCAGCCTTCATTCCTGCATCTCCTTTTCCACAGAAACTGATTCCATGTCCGAACCTGCTCTAAGACAGCCAACTCTAAGCCAGTCAGAACATTTTGCAAGAGTTATTCAAGGAAGCATCCTGCTTCCTGCTGGACTTGAAGCTGAGCCAATGCTGGGGACCCAGTTAACAGTTTGCCTGGGAGTTTCCTGGCTTTAACACTGGAAGTCCCACATCTGAGGAATCTCCTTGGTGTTCTGTCACTTGAAGTGATGTGGGGGCTGGAGCTGCTATAACCATATTGTCACGTACAACCTAGCAATCAAACCAGCAGAGAACAAAAGGCCCCAGAGAGGTAGAAAGTCCTTGTACCCCTTTCTCCCTTTTCACAGCCCACCATGCTCTTTAGGCCAACATAAATAGAACTTCCTGATACTCTTCACAGGCAATCTTTTCACTAACATACAGCTCCATGATGTAACACAGGTTTAACTTCCCGGAGGCTCAGGTAATGCAGCTGTGAAACCAGAATGACATCTTCCACAAATTAAATGTGACAGCGACATCAAGAGCCTATCTGAGTACCTACCATACAATAACTGCCAAATAACTTTTGTCCCTTTTCTTCTATAAGCTAGAGACCTCATAAACACTACAGGGAGATGGTAATAGATTAAAGGAACAAGAGCTGCACCAGCTCTGATTGTTCATCACAGGGGCAACTGAGAAGCAGCTGAAGAGTGACCTTGCTGAAGTCCTTCAGCTAGTGACAGCCCAGACTAGAAGAAGATCCCCTGAGCTCTGCCTCAGTTCTTACCACTCCATCATGAACTCTGCCCTGCTTTTCTGGCCTGGAGATACTAAGCTGTGGGTGCCAGGAGAGAGTGAGTCTCTCCCAGCCCAAAGAGACGACACCCAGGCATCATGACTGTAACATGACAATCAACAGCCATAGCCAGACCAAGGCCATCCTCAGTGGATGTCAGGCCAGGGTCCTCAAGGGAAATGACCACTGAAACTCTTCTACTGTAATAGGATCACCTAACCAACCAGAACATAAGCTGTAGGCAGAAGCTTGAGCTTATGCCATGGAAACCCCTTCTCCCGCTAACTCCTAATAGTGAAGCATTATCTCTTATGGCTGCATGCTTGGTCCCTGTCCTGAAAATGTATATACCAAGGTGCTAATCCCACCAGTGGGGTAATATTGGAGGGAGCATCTTTGGGAGTTATTTGGATGTGAAGGGGAGACCCTTATCCTAGGGTCAGTGTTCTTGATGACGAGATGGTCACTCGTGTTCCTCCACGATCTCAGATGACTGGCCCTCAGAACTGAAGCTTCAGTTTGTTTCACCCAGCCCTTGGTATCTGTTATAGCAGACATAGCTGACTGAGATTGAATCAATAACCTATTGTTAATTGTAAGATTAACACACACACACACACACACACACACACACACACACACACACACACACCAAGCAGATTAAAGACCAGGAAGGCATGAGAGTCCTGGGCTTTGTTGTCACCTGAGGAATGGCCCAGTGCTTAGATGTTCTGTTCTCTCCTCTAGGTTGGACATAGAGCCAGGGCTCACCAGTAGAACCAGTCAGCTGCACTGGTGATTTATTTGCTGTGTCCACAGCCTCCTCTATTACAGCCTGGGCTGGTTTTACTCTAAGATGACTTGAGGTCATAAAAGGAATAGTCTCCTTGACTGCCACATGTTTGGAAGAGATATTTGGGACATAGTGGCCAAGTGAGTTCCCCCAGGACTTCTGGGCTTGAGCCCAGCGTTTCAGAAAGTCTAAGAGGAATGTACAGTACTGAACTGAGGGAGTTTTTCTTGCTACAATGCAGCAGCCACCTCTGCTACCTCAGGGTCAGAAAGGGGAGCATATCACCCACTGTGCACTAATATGTTCCCATGTGGCTAAGAAGGTTGGAGACCATGACTGAAGCAATGGGTCTAGCCATAACCTACATTTAGTGGTGCAGAGTTTAAGGGCCCATCTTAGCATATTTCTCAGCCCCACAGGTTCTTAACTACCTGCCAAGGAGCACCAGGATAAGATCACGATCTTAGCATCAGTTTCATCACTGGTAAAGCAGGATTTGAGGTCCTGGCTTCATTCAGAGGCCAAAAGGAAGACTTTCTCCTTCCTGCCCTTTGCCTATCTGAGCCTTTGGCCCCACAAAGAGGCAACACATCCAGATTCCTCACATACTTAGGGCTTTTCACCAGCTCTTAGGGGTCTCAAAATCATCTCCTTCATGTTCTCCCTCATCCCAAGTGTAAATGCAAGCAAAGGCCCCCTCAGCAACCCACTCACATCACTTCGCCTTCACTGCATTCCTTAACTTCCACAACTTGAAAAACAAACCAACGAAAGCCTAATTTTAAAGACTTAAATATTAGATGTGATGGTATACACTTGTAATCCCAGCCATTAGGAGGCTAATGCTGTAAACTGGAGGATAACAATGCTAAGTCCAATTTACATAAGGAAACCCTCTCTCAAAATATGAAACCAAAGGGGAAAAAGTTAGGGTACGGGGGAGGAAGCTAAGCATATGTGTTTCCAAATACCCAAAAGACAGCCCTACCCAGACACCAATAACTAAAGGACAGCTTGCTCTCTCTCTCTCTCTCTCTCTCTCTCTCTCTCTCTCTCTCTCTTTCTCTCTCTCTCTACTGGGCCAGAATCAGGATGAAACTTTAGGAAGCTTTTGCCTCATTAAGCCTGGGTTAATCAAGGGAAGAGGGCTAAGTGTGATCACTTGTTAGTAGACTTATAAAAGTTGCTAAGCTAATGTAACTACTGATAGATAATTCTATAGATTTTTTTCCACTTTAGTATTCCCTCTGCCACACTGTCTCTCATAATCTGTAACATTAGAGGAGCCAGGGCAATTTTGGGAACCTAAGGAAAAGTTGGCTTAGAAACACACAGGTATTAGTAAAAAGGCTTGTGCATGAGTTGCAAGTATTCCTGCGAGTAGTTAAATGTCAGTTATTATAGAATAAAATTAACTTCTGGGAGTATTTTGATAGATATTTTATTAAAATTTCCACCAACGATGATATGGTACAAAACAAATCCTGAGATCATTAGCACTAAATATTCCTTGAAACAGTTTACTAAATTAAAAACATCTCGGTTTCATTGATTTTGTGTGTGTGTGTGTGTGTGTGTGTGTGTGTGTGTGTGTGTGTCTAAGTTCTATTTTATCACCTTTGTGGATAGTTGTATCTATCATAACAGCCAAGACACTGAACAGTGACCAGAACTCAACGATCCGCTTACTTTACAAGCACATGACATGTTCTGCTGATCTCAACAATTTTTTTTTTATTAAAGGCTGAAGAAAATATTAATTCCCTCTTAAAAATTACTTTACTGTGATATTTTGGGCCACACATAGCTCCTTTAACTTCTCTCTTTCTTGTGTACTCAATTTTCTCTAAAGTATAGTCCCCCAATAAGGACAAACACTGCAGTCCAATCTGTATTTCTTATGGAAGCAAAAATTCTGCATAAAACATTCCTGACATTTGAAAAATTCAGAATGGGATTGCTCTGCCATTTCTTTTTTCCATTTCATTCTACAACTCTAACAGAGCATGAGAGAAAGTAATCAGACGCAATGCATAATGAGCAGAAAGGTTTACATTTTAAAAACTTCTGTTAGGCCGCTTTAATTCCCGGCCGATTCTGAACACTTTGAGCTTGTACCAGCAACATGCCCAAAACATCTAAGGCATCTGTGTGGCCGCCAGTTTCAAATCCTCGCACAAAGATAAGACAGTGGAATTTTTAAATAAACCAAATGAGCTTGTTGGCCAAGCCGCTTTTCTGAGTCATGTGAAAATGTCTTTAACGCTATTAACCAAGGTGGCTCGTGTCTTTCTTCACACTCTCAAAGGACTGAGTGGGAAGTAGGTTTGACCATTTGCCTATCAGGACTTGGAGAATGCAGTGTCCCAGGCAGGCAGCCTGGCATTCAGCAACCTCATTAGCATGAAGCAGACAGGCATGTCCCATGAGGCCATGCTTCCAGTAAGGGGTGGAGTCAAAGAAGTCAGCAGACCAAAGCAAAAGCCAAATGGAAAATCACAGACTCCGACGACAGTATGGTCCCTTTCCTTACACATCAGAAAGATACTGGGTGTTAAAATGTGCTACAATGTCAGTTTTAGGAGTGAGGCACAGAGACTCCACTTGGATCAGACCATCTTTGTTCCAGGAAGTTTACTCGGTAGAAATGGTCATTTATAAATAAATGTTTAAAGCAAGTGCTTTCCAGTTGTGGTGGAGGCAAAGTTCAAGAGCACTGTTGGGTGTTGTGGTGAGCTCAAATCTTACTAGCTATCAGAATGACTCTGCCCCATACACACAATGAGTTACAAGCTATGATTTTATTTGGGGGTCTAAGCAACCCTCTGTGAGGTGTGAGGTAAGTGGTGGTCCCAAACATGTCCTTTTAAGGTTTTAAATAGTCAATTCAGTCTATTTTTATTGGCGCCATCAGCAACAGAGAAACGTCACCAAATAGAAAACTGCACAGAAGTAGGAAAGTGACCTCTAGCTGGGTGGCCTGGGTTCAACACCAGAGACCAATACGGTACTGGGAACATCTCACAGTTAATGACAGTAAGAGACCCTTCCTAAATTAGTTACCATGGCAACCTGATTATGTCCTCAAGACAAGGTCATCTTAAGACCTCCAGGGGCCATAAATACTAAGAAGAGTATGTTTCCCATCCAATCATCATCCTAGCCCGAAATGCTATTCAAAATAATATTTATACTAAACCGTAAAATAAGGATAAGGAAGAACACCCAGTATTAGAACTAGCTTTTCCCATAATACCTATTTTAATGCTTCTTCAATCTCACATTTTTCGAAACAACTTTTTAAACTGCAATTCTGGTGGCACATTTTAGCCTGGACTTAGCATTTTCAGCTCTGCTTTGAGGAAATGCATCAATATTTGTGAACTCAAAGCTGAGCAGCCTTGGGACCCCAGGATTGATTTCTGCTTAAATAATAAAGCACCAAAAGGGCACCCGGTGAACATTGGCTGTCTCACTCCTCAACTGTAGCAGGTTTAGCACCACGAGTGTTTTCTGTGTGCTGAGATACATCACGTGTCCTGTTTTCAGCTACACCAGAAAAGTAAAGGAGGAGAACCGCACTGTGACAATAGACCTGCAAGAGAAAACATGGAATACCACTATAGACGCAGCCTCAGCTGTAGCCACAGACACAGACGCAGATGCAGACATGGACACAGACACAGACAAAGGCAAACACAGACACAGACACAGACACAGACAGACACAGACACAGACACAGACACAGACACAGACACAGACACAGACACAGACACAGACACAGACACAGACAGACACAGACACAGACACAGACACAGACACAGACAGACACAGACACAGACACAGACACAGACACAGACAGACACAGACACAGACACAGACACAGACACAGACACAGACACAGACAGACACAGACACAGACACAGACACAGACACAGACACAGACGACACAGATACAGACACAGACACAGACACAGACAGACACAGACACAGACACAGACACAGACACAGACACAGACACAGACACAGACACAGACAGACACAGACACAGACACAGACACAGACACAGACAGACACAGACACAGACACAGACACAGACACAGACACAGACACAGACACAGACACAGACACAGACACAGACACAGACAGACACAGACACAGACTCAGATGCATCCACAAACAAAGGCATAGCCACAAACACAAACAGACACAGATGCAGACACATATGTAGGCAGAGGCACAGACACAGATTACAAGCAAAGACACAGACACAGATTACAAGCAAAGACACAGACAGACGCAGATACAGACACAGATGCATCCACAGACAAAGACACAGCTACAGACACAGACACAGAAAGACACAGACACAAACACAGCTATGGAAGGCAGGAAAAGAATGCAATGGAAAGAGAAATACTGATAGTATAAAGTCAAGAGAGGTTTGTGATGGATTAAAGTTGGAGGCTAAGAAAAGGGAGAGGAAATTATTTCTCACTCTGTTGTATGGATGACGGTTATGGTTTCACTAAAGCGATTCTAAGAGAGAAGGAAGAAGATAGTTAAGGAGCAAGGACAAGGATAGACATGCTGCCTGGAGCAATGCAGGAGGACTTGTTGTTTGTCTCCCAGTATGCACACAGGTATATTAAGAGGGCCTCTTGTGGAGAAAGTGGGGGAAACTCTCAAAGATATGGGCACAGGGGAAAAATTCCTGAACAGAAAAACAATGGCCTGTGCTGTAAGATCAAAAATTGACAAATGGGTCGGGCGGTGGTGGCCCATGCCTTTAATCCCAGCACTTGGGAGGCATTGGTAGGCAGATTTCTGAGTTCGAGGCCAGCCTGGTCTACAAAATGAGTTTCAGGACAGCCAGGGCTACACAGAGAAACCCTGTCTCAACAAAAAAAAAAAAATCGACAAATGGGGCCTCATAAAATTGCAAAGCTTCTGTAGGGCAAAAGATACTGTCAATAAGACAAAAAGGCCACCAACAGACTGGGAAAGAATTTTTACCAATCCTAAATCTGATAGGGGACTAATATCCAATATATACAAAAAGCTCAAGAAGGTGGACTCGAGAAATTCAAATAACCCCATTTAAAAAATGGGGTATAGAGCTAAACAAAGAATTCTCAACTGAGGAATACCGAAGGGCTGAGAAGCACTTGAAAAAATGTTCAACATCCTTAATCATCAGGGAAATTCAAATTAAAACAACCTTGAGCTTCCACTTCACACCACTCAGAATGGCTAGGATCAAAAATTCAGGTGACAGCAGATGCTGGCGAGGAAGTGGAGAAAGAGGAACACTCCTCCACTGCTGGTGGGATTGCAAGCTTGTACAACCATTCTGGAAATCAGTCTGGTGGTTCCTCAGAAAACTGGACATAGTACCACCGGAGGATCCAGCAATACCTCTGGGTTATATGCTTCTCCTGGGCATATACACAGAAGATGTTCCAACTCGTAATAAGGACACATGCTCCACTATGTTCATAGCAGCCCTATTTATAATAGCCAGAAGCTGGAAAGAACCCAGATGTCCCTCAACAGAGGAATAGATACAGAAAATGTGGTACATTTACACAATGAAGTACTACTCAGCTATTAAAAACAATGAATTTATGAAATTCTTGGGCAAATGGATGTATCTGGAGGATATCATCCTGAGTGAAGAAACCCAATCACAAAAGAAGTTACTTGATATGCACTCACGGATAAGTGGATATTAGCCCAGAAACCTAGAATACCCATGATACAATTTCCAAAACACAAGAAAATCAAGAAGGAAGACGAAGGCATGGATACTTCATTCCTCCCTAGAATAGTGAATAAAATATGCATGGAAGGAGTTGCAGAAACAAAGTTTGGAGCTAAGATGAAAGGATGGACCATCCAGAGACTGCCCCACCCGGGGGTCCATCCCATAATCAACCAGCAAACACAGACACTATTGTATACACCAGCAAGATTTTGCTGAAAGGACCCTGATATAGCTGTTTCCTGTGAGGCTTTGCCAGTGCCTGGCAAATACAGAAGTGGATGCTCACAGTCATCTATAGGATGGAACATAGGGCCCCCAATGGAGGAGCTAGAGAAAGTACCCAAGAGCTGAAGGGCTCTGCAACCCTATAGGTAGAACAACAACATGAACTAATCAGTACCCCCAGAGCTCATGTCTCTAGCTGCATATGTAGCAGAAGATAGCCTAATCAGCCATTATTGGGAAGAGAGGCCCCTTGATCTAGCAAACTTTATATGCCCCAGTACAGGGGAATGCCAGGGCCAAGAATTGGGAGTGAGTGGGTAGGGGAGCAGGGCGAGGAGAGGGTATGGGGGACTTTTGGGATAGCATTTGAAATGTAAATGAAGAAAATATCTAATAAAAAATAAAGAGGAGAGAGCTGAAGAAAATAAAAAATGAATAGACATATTTCCATTGAAAAAATAATAAACAGACATATTTCCATTTAAAAAAAAAGAGGGCCTCTTGTTTTCATCCAGAGCTAATGAAAAAACTGGGGGTCTCCATGCAAGTGAGGACAAGAATCTGATAACTCTGAGCATAAAACTCACTCAGTATGGAATGATTAACAAGGGAAGGGAATAAACTCGTTGCTTATGGATAACTAAAGTAACTGACATAAACAAGTTAAAGAAGAAGGAATGTGTCTCGCTCACAGTTTCAGAGGGTTCAGTCCATGGTTGCTTCTCTCCTGCACTTTGGCACAACATCATGGCGGCAAAGGAATAGAACAGGGGGCTGTCTTGACCTTATGAGAGTCTGGAAGTACAGCAAGAGGAAGGGACCAAGGAGTGGGTATGACTTCAAAGATCCTCAGAGTATCAGTTTCTTTTCTGTTGCTATGATAAATATCTTGATGCAAGCAGCTTAGGTTTTACCAAGAAGCCTACAGCTCATCAAAGAGAGAAAGGCATGGCAGCAGAGACGTCAGGTCAGCCTGCCAGGAGGGAAAGAGAGGGAACAGAAAGCAGATACAGGTTCTAAAACCTCAAGGCCTATGCTGTGCTTTCTCTAGAAAGGCTCTACCTTCTAAAAGTTCTGTAACCTTCCCAAATGGTACTACCAGCTGGGAACCAAGTATTTTAGTACACAAATCCTTCTCCACACACTTCCTTCCCTTCTGGTTGTTCTACAGATGCCTGATCAGTACTTCTGCCCTGTGTGACTGGGTACTGTGAGTGTCAGCTTTCTAAAACCTTTAACAAGAGGGCAAAAGTCTCAAGAATGTAAAACTCAGGAAAACAAACCATGTGTGCCCAAAGAATAAGTGAGGCCGGGGAGTTTCATGACTTGTCAGACAAATCTCTTGGTCCATTGTCCAGATCTCTTTTTTCTCAGCCAGACATTTTAGGATCCCGTATTTCTCCTCTAACACAAATCTTGCCATTTTCATGTACAAAATTTTCCTAGACATCCCTCTTCCTTATTTCGTACTTACAGAAGCCAGCTCATGTTTCCTCTCTCAGATTTGTGTCCTCGTTACCAAAACTTGAAGCCTTATCATATCTCTCTGCTTGTGGCAATATCCCAGCGTTAAGAGGTGTCCTCCAAAGAGCATCTCACCAACAGCATTTCATGTAGTCTTTATTCCCTCTCCTCTTAATAATTATCCAAGATGCCAGGTGATACTTCCATGTGCCCTAAAATCTATACCAGATGGGAACAAAAATTCTAGTTTCACATATTATGCAGGCCCGCCTGAAGCCGTACTCCACAATTTTATCTTATTTCCAAACGATAAAAAATAGAATGAGAATGTTGTGTCCAACCTTGCTCTGATTCTGATTGGTTTCTGAGCATTTTTGCTGGCTCTTTTATTGACTTCAGGATCTTTATCACCTGCTATCTGGAACATCTTAGTAGAGTGTTATAAACAAAAGCAGTTCTGTCCCCAAGAATGCTTAGGTGACAGCTGCTAGGGTGGTGTGTTTTTCACACTCATTCTTCCTATATAAGCAACAGTAGGACACCTCTCTAGCTACATTGAGACCTTTTATATCTCTGAAATTCCCACGTGCATTCAAGAAGCCCTCACCATCTGGTTTATAAAATAACCCCAGCCAGATGCCCAAGATCAAAGGTCCAAGGGCTTCAGAAGTCCAGAGAGTTCAGAAAAAAAGGCTAATAGTCCCCTGTGGAAGATAGCACAAACCTTTCCAAATGATAAGTCACAATTCACTCAGTTACCAGGAGACCCTGAAGATAAACTCAGGAGGATGTTAACAAACCTGAGACCATGTTTACTACCAGTAAATATTCCCAAAAGCTGATGTTCTGATTGAATATCATTATGCAGTTCACCCTGGATATTTATGAAGCTGGTGAATACTATTTGGAGGTTTGGGGGTTGAATTGGGTAGTATCTTCCCTGTACACACCATGGGTACCATCCCAGATCAACTGATCATTATCTTGTTATTTATTTATTATCGACGATGAATTTGGTTTGGAAAGTGGATGTAAAGTTTTAACCTTAATTTTTCAGAGTCTTTTCAACACAGAGCAAAAGTATACATGAACTATGTTTTCGTCTGGCAAATGGAATATGATTGCTTCTATGTTCGCAGTGTTTCTTCTCTCTGGGATAAAGGGATAAAGGGAGTGATGAACAGATGTGCTGACTGCCTCCTTGCTACTCTGCTTCCTGATGGAGATGTGATGTCACCAGCTGCTTCAGCATAGCACTGCCTTTTATTCTCTGCAGGGATGGGTGAAACCCTTGAACTGAGACAGAAAGACCCTTCTCCCTTAAGTGACTTTTGTTGGAGTATTTTATTGCAGTCACAAGAAAAAAAAACTGAGGCAAAGGACAGAAAAAATAAGTCTGCACATGTTAGGTACAGATTTAAAAAAATATATTTTCAATCCACAGTTGATGAGGTTCACAAACACAGAACCTGCCAATCCGATGGGCCAGCTATATATTTAGCAACTGAGAATGAACGCTAAGGATCTCTCAGGGTATCTCATGTCATTTGTGCAACCAGCTTATATAGATATCCTCAACACTGCGTGTAGGCAGTAATTCTAAATTTCGTGATATCGTGTCGTGACACATATGACATGATCTAAGACATCATCAAATGGGACCGTTTCATTATAGAATTATGGATCCCCAAGGCTGTGGATTCAGAATGGAAAAGAGCTTGAAATATAGGTGGCATCTTAAAGAATTGAAGTGAGCAGTATACGACGGAATCTGCTTGCAATGACCATTCAAGAGCCTTCTATCCAGCAGAGAGGGGGCCCTGACAGAGCAGAGACTGGGGGGAAGTGAGATGCTGGCAGCTTCACAGCCCACCACTGGATGGCTCTGTATGGGAGGGATGCTAATAGACACCTACGGTCTATCCAGTGCCTGCCTGAATGAGGCAGCTGAAGAAAGAATGTAAAGAACAGTCTCAGAAGGACAAAGTGGGTACAGCTCAAATTGGTATTTGAGTGCACTACATTCCTCTGTGCCTCCTGATATAGATAAATACGCTTATCCATAGGGCGGATGGTCAGGAGGACTCTACCTCTCACAAGTACCCAGTGCATGGTAGGTGCTCAGACATGGTTACTGAACGGCTGTCAAAAGCCAGCACAGACAGCCTCGGCGATTACCCCCTCTGCCAGCAACCTGCTTCTGCCCATCGGCAATACTAGACAATGACTTTTTTTCCTTTCCTGGGCCCCAGCTGCCTTCCAGACACCCTCCCGTCAACCTTCAGTTCCAGCAGGACACTCTTGACAAATATCAGCTCTGCCTTTACACACTTTACTGGCCTTTTAAAGTCCCTGGGTAACTGCCACTTTATCCATGAGAGAAGAAAAGTGAAATTTAGCCTCCCATAACTTTCGAAGAGGTTGGGAGAGGTTTCTGGCTAATTGCAATGCTCAGTTGCTCCCGTCACAGTGACCTTCCTTTCAGACACACAGAGAGTAATGAGATCCAGCCGTCGTCATGGTGTTACTCAGTCTGAGCACGTCCACACGGCAATGCCAAGCAGTCGCTCAGTCTTTAGCCATCTGCCCTGCCCTTCCCAGTCTCCACATAGCAGAGATGACAACGGGGACCTCCTACTTTGCAGGCTTGTTCTTTCACAAACGGTTGCTAGAAGGAAGTCCACAGCGCAGCACTGAGAAGAGCCTGGGAGCTCTGGGGTCTGACCTAGATTCAAATACATCTCCATTGTTTATTAGCTCAGTGGCTTTGGGAGCCATTACTGGAATGGGTCCTCTCCAAATTCATATGTCGAAGTTCTAACCCTCAGTGCCAACTACACTCAGAGATAGGAGCTCTGGGGATGTCATTAGGGTTAAATTAGGTCATAAAGATGGCGTTCTAATCCAATAGGACTGCTGTTGTTGTAATGCAAGAAAGAGACAACAGGCATAGGACATGACAGTATCCACAGGAGATCAAATCTGTGGCACCCTGGATGTCTCATTTCCAGAACTGTGAAAATACACATTTCCAATGCTTAAGCAATCCAGTCTGTGGTATTTTGTTACCACACTGGCAGGTTTTTCCATCTGTCTTGGATCCTCTCTGTAAATAGAGATGATCAGAGATGCTACCTCAAAAAGCTGGTATGAAGGAGAAATGAGCTAACACCTATGAAGTGATGGACCAAGGCCTGACCCAGAAAACAGGCTGCCACTCGCACATAGTCTTTGTCTTAATGGTTCCACTCGTCAGTTTCACACACTCATAATAATAAGTTCTGTAAAGTCACAGCCAGTCTTGCAAGCCAGAACCCTCAGGGCCAGGATTTAACAGACTGAACACTGTGTTTTTGTATCCTGACAGCATCTAGGGCTCCTCTATGGCAGCTGCTGCCCCTCTTGCACCTCGCAGCAGCACAGGCCAGCAGCTGAGGACACAGGGTCCAGCTTAAAATGAGCTCCTTACCAAGAACCAGTCATTGCTCCAAGAGGATGAAGGAGGCAAGGAGCAAGCATTCTACCAGTGGAAGGCAGACACTGAGAGGCCAAATCTTTTAGATTCAGACTCCATTTTAAAGAACCTGACCCAAGTTTGAACTCCAGGAAACTAACAGGTCAGTACCTAGTATTAGTTTCCAATTTACCCTTCCAACAAAACCGGAGCCTAGCTCCGATCTCTAGGCCCCAACAAGACCTGAGTCTCCAGGTTACACCTCAACAAGACCAGCATCTCCAGGTTATTCCCCCAACAGATCTGTAGCCCCAGGTTAAAAGACCACCCCCTGCCTAATGACCACCAATGCAGAGGGAAGTAAAAATTAAGTTTATGATTTGATTCCTTTCACTAGCCAATTATGATAAAGGCCATAATAGCTTTCCAATTACATGCTTGCACACTTGCCCCCCCCCCCAAGCTCCACTTGCTGCTTACTATAAAGCCTTGCCCCAATAGATATTTGGGGCTCCTTCCCTACTAAAAACTATCCTGTGTGATGGCCGTGCACTGAAGGGCCTGAGCTAGCTTGAATAGAATAAAGACCCCACTGTGAGTTGCATCAGATTGGCTCTTGTCTGTTTTGGGGGATCACTAACACTTCCCTGGCACTACAATACTGAATAATCATAGCACAAACAGAACAGTTTCATAGAAGAGTTAACTATCGTGGCTATGAACAGGTTGATGGGTGTCTACTGCTGTGAAGACCAAGATCGAAAGCAACGTGCAGGGGAAGGGGTTTATTTCACTTATACTTTTATACCACAGTCCATTACTGATGAAGATCAGGGCAAGACAAGAATTCAAACAGACTAGAAGCTGGAGGCAGGAGCTGATACAGAGATCATAAAGGAGAGCTGTTTATTGGCTTGTTCTCCATGGCTTGCTCAGCCTGCTTTCTTTTTTGGGGGGGAGGGGGGGAGGAAAGAGTTTATTTGGCTTACATTTCCACATCTCTGTTCAACACCGAATGAATTCAGGACAAGAATTCAAACAGGGCAGGAACCTGGAGGTAAGAGCTGGTATAGAGGCCACAAGGGAGGGGTTTGGGGGTTCTGCTTACTGCCTTGCTCAGTCTGCTTTCTTATAGAAGCTAGGACTGCCAGTCTAGGGATGGCACTATGCACAATTGGCTGGGCCCTTTGCCACCAATCACTAATTAAGAAAATACCCTACAGAGTTGCCTACAGTCAAATATTATGGAGGCATTTTCTTAATTGAGGTTTCCTCCCTTTAGATGTCTCTATCCTGTGTCAAGTTTCAGCCTGCTTTCTTATAGAACCCGGGACCACCAGCCCAGGAGTGGCACCACCCACAATGGCTCCCATATGAAGAAAATACCCTACAGGCCTGCTTACAGCCAGATCTTGTGGAGGCATTTTCTCAATTGGAGTTTCCTCCTTTCAGATGTCTGTAGCTTGCTTGTATCAAGTCACCATAAAATTAGGTAGCATAGCAGGGAAGGCCTCTCAAAAAAAAACAATGCTCTCACTGACACCTAAAATTGAGAAAGAGTCATGCATGGGAAGGTCTAGGAACTAGAGTGTGCAAAGATCTTGAGTCAAGATCAATGTGAGATGCTTAAAACCAATAGTCAGTAGGGGATCGAGACAATTCATTAATCCTCAACAAAACTTACACCTGGAAACATTTTGACTCGGTGCAAGAGGATCTCATTTATTATAATGGAAAAGGGACCCAATCAGCATTTCATTTACCACCTGAAAAATGGAGACATATATCAAAAAGAGCTCTCAGGAGAATGTTTATTTAAAGGAAAGATAGTATAGGAGGAGCTAGAAGTTGACCACTGCAGAGCAAACAGAAACCATGAGAACTCACAACCATCAGAGCAACATGTGAGAGTTAACCTTCATTGTCAACTGAATGGGCTGGTAGGGGCCTGGGAGATCAGTGAAGGACACTCCTGGGGTTGATGTGAGGGCTTTTCCAGAGACATTTACCTCACAAGGGCTCATAGTGGGGCTTGTTGTTGAGCTGGCTCTGAAGTGTATGGTCTGAGGCAGCCATAGATTCGAAATTTGAATAGACTATCGGGAGGTAACAGAACTGTGGAAAGAAGAGTCTGGTGGTAGAAAATAAGATTACAAGGGTGACATCACCAGGGGCTATGTCCTGGCTCCTTCCTGTTACTGTTCCTCTCCACATCCTGTCTTCTATGAGATAAAGAATCTTCCGTGTTTCTGCCACCATAGTGTTCTTACCAAACATGAGGAATCAAGCAACCATGAACCAGATCATCTACAGCAGGAGCCAAAAGAAACCCTTCCTCTTTTCAGCTGTTTTTTGTCACAGGCACTTAGTCACAGCCATGAGAAAAATAAGACACCGGGTTGCCCACCTCACTTCAGAGATATTAAAACCGGGACTATGAAAAGTCAAGGTTTGATTAAGAACAAACAACAAGATGGTATTAGAACTGGAGCTGCTGCCAAACTCGCTTACCAACTTACTCGAGGCAAGTGGTTCCTTTCCTCATTTTTGTTGTTTTGGTGGTGCTGGTTTAGGGTTGTTTGTTTGCTTGTTTTTGTTTTTGTTTGTTTTGGTCTTGTTTTTCAAGTATAGGACTAAGTATAGTCACACTGTGGACTAAGCTAGCCTGAACTCATGGTCTTCTGCCTCCACCTCCCAAGTGCTTTGACTAAAGGTGTGTGCCACCATACCAAACTCAACGTGCAAACTATCGAGTGCTTAATAGAGTAATGTTTTGATGTGTGTTAATTATGCCATTAGGCTCATTTCTTTTGCTGAAAGATACTCCACTTTGACTTAAGGATCCCAGGCATTAGAGGCAAATACTTTTGAATGGGTTCCTAGTAGATATTCCAAATCAGAAACACTTTGGAAAATTCCAAAGACAAGAGATTTCCCCACCCCACCCCGGGGAGAAACAGGAGATAATCTTGAATTTTTAAAACAGTAACACATCACAGCCACATTCATTCGTCAGCAAGCAAATTTTCAAAATAGTAAATGAAAAAGGTCTGGGTATCAGTGTTTTACATTATGTTGATGTTTGTTTCCCTTCTAAATGAAACATAATTGCATATATGTATATGACAATTTGAAACTGGGAAAAATATTTCTTTATATTAATTCTTTGCTTTTTATAACATGAAACTGCTATCTCTACTTCTAAAATAAAGTCCTCATTTTTTTAAAATTTTTGTTGGTTCTTTGTGACTTTCACATCATGCACCCCAATCCCACTCATGTCTCCCTCCCCTCTTGCCCAGCCTCTATCTTTGCAACATCCCCACAATAAAGGGGGGAAAATCTCATTATGGAAGACATAGTGTGTCACAGTGTGTCTGTCACATGGTATATCCTTTGTCCACACATCTTTGTTTGCAAATGTTCATTGCAATGATTCATTGGTCTGTTACATGGCCTCTGGGCTTCTGCTACTCTGCCAATACTGGAACCTCACTGGGACTCCTCTCCCCTTGTTGCCCTGTGTCATAGAGATCCTATAGTTTTGGATTTGTAGAACTGGATCCTTCATGTAATCCAGCAGTTCATGGATTGGGCAGATGTTGGGTCGGACCAATTCAAAGCCCTGGATCTCTGAGCCTAAGAGGTAACTGAGCTGGTCAACCCAATGGTTTTCTTGCTCTCATGTCTTCAGAGCCAGTTCAACAACAAGCCCCACTACCAGGGCCAGCTCTACCTTGCTGCCCAGGAGACATGCAAGGCCCACTCTCCTGAGAGTTGCAGCCAGGGAATGACACGGCAAGTTCTCCTACTCTCATGATTGAGAGCCAGCCATAGATGGTAAGGGACTAGGAAGGGAAGGAGGGTGTCTTCCCTAAGACAAGAGATTTGTATTCTGCCTTTTTAGGTTCAGCTTCCCAGGAAGAAGCTTGTATCAACATTCCTTTCTCCACTCACCAAAACCCCAAACATTGACTGCCTCTCCCATATGCTCCACTGCTACCCACTCCAGTCCCTACATTTGTCTCCCGTATTTCAGCTGTTGACCTTGCTCCATTTCCACTCTACATTGCCAGGCTCAAAGCAGTATCTCATTCTCTTTTTTGACTCTATCACAAATGTAAGTGCTCCATAAAAGTTAGGTCAGTTAATTTAATAATACATTAAAGTATGACTGAAGTAATGTTTGTGTCCACTTAATTATTTAATAATAGAGGCTTTTATTATCAGACTCTGAATCGTAATAAGCAGCAAAACAGCAACCTCTAATCAAACCAAACCACTCATCCATAACATAATCTATTTATACCTAAAAGAAATATGAAGCACAATTAAATAAAATAGGTTAGGGAGATTGCTCTGTGGGTAAAGTGCTTGCCAATCAAGCCTGAAGACCCAAGGCTGGACCATTTGGCACATGTGTAAATGCCTGGAGGGAATGATGACCCATCTATATTCCTACTGCTCTTGGAGGATTGAAGCCAGGATTCCCCAGGACTCAGGACACTAGTTCAATCCATGACTGCCAGGTTCAATGTGGTGTGTAAGATAGAGAACTCTCATGGAAGACATCTGATATCAAAGCTCATCTACATATATATTACACACACACAAAATAAACACTAATACACAGGTGCCTACAGGCTACAATTTGTAATTTGCAATGAAATATCAACAAGTTTAAGGTGTAAAGGACCTTAGAGAACTAATGGAGCGCAAGAGGCGCATCTTTACTGTGGTACTGAGAACACCCCCGTAATGCCTACTGTTCTATGTGTGAACTAAACCACAGTTGAAGAAATTTACCAAATTCTCTAATAACTTGGGTAACATGTGAACAAAAGACTGATTATTATGAAGATGTCATACCTACATATAAAAGTCCAAAGACTCTATAAATGTCAAGAAAATCACTTCTTTCATGTGCAGGATTGTCTCCTGCAAATATTTCAATGTTCTGGCATCATGGCCCCGCCCACTAATTAAATCACAACCCTCCAGCCCTCACAGATTTG
This sequence comes from Mus musculus, assembly GCF_000001635.26. NCBI lineage: Eukaryota > Metazoa > Chordata > Mammalia > Rodentia > Muridae > Mus > Mus musculus. The sequence continues at coordinate 78,846,676 of NC_000067.6, read as the reverse complement.
AAAGTGCCTCTAGGGGGCAGCATTCTCTCCAGGAGACTTGCTGTAGACCTCTAGACTAACCTCTGATGTAGTTTAAATGACACGTTCTATTTAAGAGAGTTATTCTATTTCTCTGCTAGTAACATGGTAAACTTTTTTTCACATGCTCACCTTTTAATAAATTTAAAAACAATTCTGAGTGAGAGATAAAACTTCTCTTGAAAAAAATCAAAATAATTAAAACTAACCACATGAACAAACGCTAGTGAAACCCAAGCTTCTGACGGCTCTCCCCTGTGGATATTCTCTCTCTCTCTCTCTCTCTCTCTCTCTCTCTCTCTCTCTCTCTCTCTCTCACACACACACACACACACACACACACACACACACACACTGCTGTGCTTTTTGGACAGTTGTGACCCATATGTGTCCACTAGTGGAAGCAAGAGGCTGCCGGGAACAAAGCAGAAAGGAAAGAACAGTGAACAGTGGTAGCCCTGCATCCACTGGCTACATTCTACTCTGAGCCAACCGTCAAGTCATTTTAGGACCCTGTGGAGAAAAAGGAAGACACCAATCTAAGTGACTTCAAATTCATCTTTCAAATCCTCTAACAGCTCTACTTTACATACTTGTTTTGCGTGTCTCTTGATAGAAATCTAACCCTTGCATGTTCCTCAAAAACCATCAGTCTTTGAAATACAATTTAAAGATGAGAGGCTATGTGGCAATCAAGTGCAAGGATCTAGGATTGATGAAAAACAAAGGAGACCTTGGGTTTTGGAGTGAGTGCCTGCAGACTCCAGCTGGAGGACCAGGCTCCTGCTATCACTATGGTAACACATGAAGAGTGATGATGGCACATCCTTTGGGCTCTTCAGAAACAGACCATTTGCAACTAACCAGTGTTAACTGAAGCTTCCAGGAAAAACACACAAACACACACACACATATGAAAAAAGGAAGGAAGAAAAATGGAAGGAAGGAGAGCCTGCACATATGTTAAACATTCTACAATGCTAATTAACTGATTGCATTTTCAATAATTGTAGAAAGCTGGAATGTTACAGGTTAGTAAGCACATATATCCTGGACTACCTTTAGCCATATAAGTAGTCATGAATTACCTACCCCTGTGTTTGACCTAACATCCTGTGAGTGTTAGGTGAATATCTTTGTAATATGCAAACATGCCCCTAACTTGCACCAACTAAAATGATAATATCATCAAATCATTAAATAGCATATAAAACATTATCAGCTAGCATACAAGACCTATAGCAGAGATTGTTTCCACCAATATATTTTAAGATATCTTCACGATCGATTTCTTTGTTCTGTTGCTATAAAAACTTCAGGGACATGTTACCACATTGGATCACAGTATTTAGGGTAACCTAAATCTGTGTCTCTGGCCACAGTCTCCCATGCGACTAAAAAATACACTGACCCATATCCTCTCTGAGGTGAGAACTGTGTTTTTCACATTGACATTAGCAAGGAATTAAAAGAAGGAAACTGATAAAGAATAAAGGAAAGTAAAAGAACATATGCCACTCCCTAAGAGGCAGAGAGGCACAGCAGACATGCGCAACTTCCCCTTTCTACTCCACTGTGAGGATATTGTCTCATGTGAGAAAGTCATTTACTCCACCCATACCTGCTAAACCTTTGCTCTTATGTGCTAGCATCCGTTGGCCAAGACTGGTTAACAGAGTGCATAACTCTGACAGACACTATTAGGCAATGTGAGAGAAAATATATCATCCTCGGACTGCATGTAAGTGAACTAACTGAGAAAGAATCATTTGGAATCTTTGGAGTCATTTGAGGATTCTTGTGGAAGGTTGTCTCCTACGCTGATCTTAGCCATTCTTTCTTTCTTTCTTTTTTCTAGTCTTCATGTTGCTTCTCTTTTTGAGGGGTGAAGTCCATTTCTTTTCCTGTTCCATGTAGGCTAAATCTGTGACTTCCTTTTGACTGAACAGTACCTAGGAACATGCCTAGGCTTTTGAGACTAGGTTTTAACAAGCATCTACCTACTTCATCTTCTCTGTGGGAAATCAGCTACCATCTAAGTTCAACCTCTATGAAAAGCTACAAGACAATCCAAGTCAGCCTCGGGAGGAAAGACAAAGCTCCTCTTGGCCTCGAGCTTCCTTGGGCCTCTTGACTAATAAATCAGATACGGGAGCAAAGATATTCTAGCTCTTGCTCCCACAAGGAGCAGAAAAGCACCCAGCAGGGCTCAGCTCAGGCTGCAGAAACATGGGGGTGAGAAACAAGCAAACAAAAACCAACCTGTATCTGTTGTTTCAAGAATAAATATTGAGAGTGGTTTGTAAAATTACAATTGAAGATTGAAAGAACTTCCAAAAACCAAGCAGTATATTGAACCGTGAAAGAGAAGGGGCTTGTTGCCTGTCAGTCGCCATCTGTAACCAATTTAAGCCATTTTCATTCTGCAGTAACCTATTTGAAGGATAAGGCTCTAGTAGACTTATTCCATTTCAGAGGCAAGGGTAGTTGCCTGTCTGGGTGGTAAGGAATGAAGTCAAACTTCAGATGCAAATAGCAAGTTGTAGATAGGACTCCTATGCACAGAATCACACAGTTCAGGGTGTGGGGGTAGGAAGGAGGTGGGGAGGCAGGGGCTGGAGGCTGATTTGGCAGAAAACGACACAAAACTCAGCAAAGAGGAGATGATGATTGTCCAGATGAGAGAAATGGAGTCTGGATTTTGAGTTCTGAGTGGAGCTCATAAAGCATGGTGACTTGGGGGGACTAGCATAAGAACACTTGAAAGCCTGCATACACAGCCAGCTGGGGACCTGTGAAAGCCAGATTAAGGGTTCTGCTTGAGATGATTTGTCATCTACTTGGGACTATGACACTGAGGTTCTGCCTTCTATCTGTTTGGCAATTTGCTATACATTAACCTGAGAGATGGGGAGGAGGGTGGATTTTTTTTTCTTTGACAATGTCAGAACAATGAGTTTTATGTCAACTTGATGCATGCTACAGTCATCAGAGGGGAGGGAGCCTCAGTTGAGAAAATTCCTCCATAAAATCAGTCTATAGGGAAGCCTGCAGGGCATTTTCAAAATTAGGAGCTGATGTTGAAAGGCCAAGCTCATTCTAGGTGGGGACACCACTGGGCTGGTAGTCCTGAGGTCTATAAGAAAGCAGTCTAAACAAGCCATTGGGAACAAGCCAACAAGCTAGTAAGAGCAGTCCTCCATGGCATTTGCATCAGCTCTTCCCTCCCGGTTTCTGCCCTGCCTAATTTCCTGTCCTGACTTCCTTTGATGATGGACTATGATGTGGAAGTATAAGCTAAATAAACCCTTTCTCCCTAAGAAGATTTCAAAGGTGTATTGTATTTTCATTTGTGTTATGTGTTTGGGGGGATCATTGTGTATTACATGTGTGTAACGGTGCTCACTGCAACCAGAAGAGGACATTGGCTCAGAATTACAGGCACCTGTGAGTTAGAACTCCTACGTGAGTTCTAAGAACTGGATATCTGCATGAGAGCAAAAAGTGTTCTTCATCATTGAACTCCTCTCTGGCCCTTCCCAGATAATTTCAATAATGTAGATAAATTTGAGTACTGCCTTTAACTCCAGGAATAAATAGTTCAATAGCAGTGCTCCCTTGAACTCACATCAGCCTACTGTAGATTACTTTCTTATATACGTCAGTCCAGGTTTACTCTGTTGGTCTATGTTTTACAAGAAAACATAAAAGATCCTTACGCAAACCTATCTGATCTGTTGGCTCTCTGGAAGGTAGAGAAGTATTGGTGATACCTGGAAGGTAACCCAATCTAAATATATTGAAACAGAAACAAGTTTGCAATTTGTGTTAACAAAAACTAACACAACGCCTCCCCCCCCAAAAAAGCAAAAGCAATAAATGGTGTGTCTTTAACTTTTCAGTGAACCTTCCCAAAATACCCAATATAGTCACTGAAGACCACACTGCACCCCAAGATATGATCTTTTCAAGGTTTATGTTTTCACATTTTTATTTTTTATACTTTTCTCAGCTGTGCTTTCTTTAGCCTAAATGATAAGCATGCTTCCATAATACTTTGCCAGATTTTTAGCTGTGGGGTTTTTTTCCAGCCTGTTTACTGTAAATTTCTTCATATCTTAAGCATTTACCTCTTTTGTGACTGGCATTATACCAACACTGCTTTCTTTCACAAGCTCTCTATTCTATCCTTCACACAATATGAAACAATTTATACACACACACACACACACACACACACACTGACATCTTTTCTCAACTTTGAAAGTAAAGTAAAATCAGTACCTCATAAAACCAAATGAGGAACAACATGAATTAGGAGACTCTATGGAACAGACTATGCAGGGTATCCAAACAGAACTTAGGAGACATGGGAGCACTTGGAAATCTTTTACCAACTCTGAGTATCAGAATTTTCACTTCAACTTTTCAACTAAAATCTCCTCTATCCCCACCCCCAATTTCCCCAGGTGCCTTTGCCTATTCCCAGTACCTAGACTCTGACCATTTTTCAGACCCCATCCTTTCTCCAGTTCTAAGTTACCACTATCAGCAGGGAACTTTCCCCAGTGGAGACCAAAGGCCGGCAAATTCTGTTCAGTGGATAGAGATGCACAGGGTTTTAGGGTCCTTCACCATTTTAAAGATTCTTCAGCTGGGTCTCCAAGGAGTTTTCCAAAGTCACAGATAAAGGAGATGGTGTCTAAATCTCCATTTCCTTTCTCTTAACTTTTTCTTCTCCAAATAAGAAGGGATTTCCAAGAATAGCAAGTGGGGATGGCTTGGATGCGTGTCAGTTCAGTACTCTGCTTGGAGGCAATCTCCTTTGGCCATTTGGGGAAACATTTTCAGTTTGTAAAGTGGGTAGAGTTTCAAAGTAGAACCCATTTTCAGACATCTATTTCCTGGAAGCTATTAACATCTTTTCCAAGTTCTTTGCTGACTTGGACCTAAAACAGACTTGGCAGAGAAAGGGCAGACTTACTTTAAAACCTGAGATCTAGTGTGGTTTTATTTGTATGCTGTTGGTATTCTGGTTTTCTCTGTCTCTCAAAGCAATAGAAAATCAATATGTATTAACATCAGTAAGCAAACTAATGGTAGCCAGAATGGAGGATTATGAATTGCATTAATTAATAGTGGCATTTGAGAATGGGCAGCTCTGCTGTCTCCAGATACCGTCTGCAGAGGGGATTGTCCACATGACTGTCATAAGCAATGAAGCATATCAACACTCATCAAAAGCTTCCGTACTAGTCATAATCCATATGTTGTCATCAAGGACATGTTTAATATCACCATGATATTAGAGTACTTTTACAGCATCTTCAAGGTAGACCTGGTCATCATCCAAACTTCTCTTGAAGGCTTGTTAACTTAGATGATAGATGGGCCCCTAACACACAGTCCCAGTCCAGAAGACCCACATCAGGCCTGCCTACTCCATCCGGCTTTTGTTCCAACAGCTAAATGTTCCTACTTTATTTTTTTTCTAAGCTCTTAAATGTTCCGTGAAACACACTACTAAGTCACATGCAGTCAATGAGACCAGGAGCATGATGAAACTATAAACTGGGAGAATAGAAAACACTTATCAAAAAGCAACATTGGTTGGCTTGTAAAGTCGTTTATAAGGCTTGGCCCATGACAAGGTGCTGGGAAAGACCTCATAAAAAGTAGGGAGGGCTTGAAATGAAGCAACTAATTGAAAATATCCAAGTTCAGGCAAGCTCCCTTGAGGAAACCACTTATATAATGTGATTTATGGGGTTCTGGGAAAGGTCAAAAATACCAAAAATGCTACCTACCCTCATCTGCCTCCCACAGCCCTTGAATACCCCATTTTTCATTCTTCCCTCAGTCTTCACATTTATTGAAATTTTAAAATATTACCACCACTGACACATTAACCTGAGCTGTATATAAAGTCACATGCCATCAGACAGGCTAGTTGCATTCAGCAAAACTCCATGAAAAGTAATGCATGGATTGTGAGGAGATAAAGGGTGATTAAGCCAGGTCTAGAACCTCTGAAGGGTGACAAAGATGAAATGCCACCGAGATGGACCTTTAGTACTAAGGCAGGGGAAAAAGTAAAACAAGGCAAGGAGGATAGAAAGGGAAAGTAACTAGTATCTGATACATAGCTACTATCAATCATGCTAGAGATGCTAATAGAGTTCACATTTATTCTCTTACCTCATATTCAGAATCACCAACTAGTTGCATATTGTAGTTGCTGAGTTTTCTAGCTTATGAAAGTATGGGCTTGGGCGGGAATAACAAATTTGACAAACTTAGCAAACTGTAAAATAGAAATGTAGCCCCATAGCTCTTCATCTCAGAGCCTAGCCATGATTCTGTAGTCTAAGACAATTTCTTTCCTAGAAGGTCCTTATGTTCTGAACTCTCTAAAATTTCCAGCACAGTGCCTTGCTCTTTACTATACAGATTCTTGGGAAAACAAGACAGAGAAACCAGGAACTGGAAAGATGCCTCAATAGTTAAGAGCACTGGCTTCGCTGGCAGAGAATGGAGGTTTGGTTTCTACTACCTACATAGTGCCTCATAACTGTCTTGTAACAAGGGTTCCAAGGGATCAGAAGTCCACTTCTGACCTCTGCAAGCAATAGTGAGACAAAGGCATACATGCAGGCAAATCACTCATACAGATAAAATAAAAATTAACCAATCTTTCATAATAAAAATGGGATAGATAAGCCAAAAACCAAAGTTGTCTCCTTTATAGTTTTACTTTAAAGCAGTGGTTTTTAAATTCTGCTTTTCACCATACCATAATCATAACCTCAAAGGTATGATTAAGCACAAATCCAGTCTACTCACCATGGAAGCCACAGCGGCCTTTGGCAGAGCGACATGACTACCAAGTAAAAGATTCAAAGCCACTGCAGAAAATATGTGAGCAAACATGTCACAAGTAATAAAATACTAATGACCCAAAGGTACATGAAGAACTCCAGCATCTCCAGCAGCAGGAAGATACAAGTTGAAACATCATTGCAGAATCACTCCACACTACTACATAGATAAGCTCGACAGTCATGCTAGATTAATACAGTCAACACTGCACATTCTTAAGCATGGCAAGAAGCATGCAGTATGGCTATAGACACATCAAAATGTAATTTGGCATTTTCATATGAGATGGAAGCAGATTACAATGTAACTCATCATCATCATCATCATCATCATCATCATCATCATCATCATTATTATTATTATAGGTAGTGACCAAAGAGAATTAAGATCATTTATTTCCATCAAGACTTGTACATCAACACCTTTATCAGCTTAATCATAAATATCCCCAAACTACATATATCCCAAAGGAACAAGTGCATGGACAAACAAACTCCAAAGTTTCACAAATGAGGTCGTATTCAGCAATGAACATGAAACAGTAACTGATGGACTCAACAATAAGGATGAATTTTGAAAATATACTGCATAGGAAAAGAAGTAAGACTGTGTGCAAGTCGAACTACAGATACAATGCGAGAGTCCAGGAAAGAAAGACGTAATCTGCTGAGGTTACAACAAGATAATTGGTGCCATAAGGATTGGGACATGGTGTGAAAACAAACTTCAGAGGGTACCATGCTTCAAGGCAATGGTGGAGCTCTTTATTTTGGTTAAAATAGCGGTCAATTTGGCATAGAAGTTTGTCAAAACCCAAAGAACATTCCCATAAGATGTGTGCTTTGTACCTCTACAGGGTCAGTTTTAAAACAGACCCAGGAATTGTTAAGACACAGCTGGGTTTTGGGGGCCTTTTTCCTATTCAGGCTTTTATCTCTTCTATCTTCTAATTCAACTCTGTTCTTCTCTAGAGCCCCATGAAGGATGGCAACCCCATCTGTCCTGCAAACTTTGAGCCGACTTCATTACAAAAATACCCCAGGACTGGTGCCAGAGCTAATGAGTATCTTAGACCACTTGGAAGAAGAAAGGATATTTTTGGCTGTGGGTAATTGAACTTCACTTCAAATTAGAATCTGAGCTGTTATTTTCTCTGTACTGGATCCAAATCACTCAAATTCCTGAAATTTGTCCATAGTTGCTCTCTACCTGATGCCAAGATGTCCTAATGAAAAGTGAAATATTACGCCAGCTTTGTGTGTTCTTTATCCTAAAATCTAAAGGCTCCGCTCTTTGGCAGGCCAACTGAACAGTCTATTGATGCTCTCACTGTGGATTGGGAAGTCTCAGAACCATGCAGATGTGCTTCTCTGCAGATGGTGGGATTCTACACATAAGAGACCCTGAAGTCTCCACTGGAAAGCTTTTAAAACTCATAAGCAAAATGGCAGGATACAAAATTAGCTCAGTAGCTTTTCTTTATACCAATGACAAACATACCAAGGACGATAACAGAGCAGCAACCCATTCACAATTACCTCAACAGAATGAAATATGTTGGAATAAGACTAAGCAAGGAATTCTACAATGGGCAATTTAAAACACTAAGAGAGAAATGGAAGAAGATGCTGGATGATAGAAGGATCCCCCATGCATATAGCTTGGAGGAATCAATGAAAATGTGTCATAACCCATACTCTAAATGCAATCTCCATCAAAATACCAATACCATTTTTCACAGAGATAGAAAAAGTCTTAAAATTCATTTGGAAGCACAAAAATACCTGAATAGTGAAAGCAATTCCAAAGATCCAAAAACATAAGGCTGACCTGATATTTGATTTTAAGATATATATACATATATACATGTGTTATGTATGTGATGTATGTATGTATGTATGTATGTATTGCATAGCCACAGTAACAGAAACAGCATGATTTTGGCATAGAACCAGTCAGAAAGATGAATGGAACAAAGAAATGATTCGTATACAAACCCGCACAGCTGTAACCATCTGATTTTTGGCAAAGATACTAAAAATATTAGGGTGAAAAGATAACCTTTTTAACAAATAATGCGGAGGAAAATGGATAGCCACAGATAAGAAAATGAAACTGGACCCTTATCTCTCACCTTTCACACACACACACACAAAATAATCACCTCAAATGGATCAGAGACAATAAAATTAGCCCTGAAACTCTAACATTGTTAGAGGAAAATGAAATCAAGATAAACAAATAGGTACAGATTTCCTTAATAGGCCTCCAATCACTCATGAAATGTGACCAACAGTCAACACGTGGGACATCATGAAATACAAAAACAGCAGTCTGTGTTGCAAAGGAAACAGTTACATGAAGAGGCAGCCTTAAGAATGGAGGGAAATCTTTGCCAGCTATGTATCTGGCAGAGGATTAATATCTAGACTATACAGAGAATTCAAAAAACTTAAGCTACCCAATAAAGATGAATGGGCTAAGAAACTGAGCAGAAAGTACTCAAAAGAGGAAATACAAGTGGCCAGTAAATATTGTTCAATATCTTATGGGACCTGCCTTAGTTATGGTTTCATTGCTGTGAAACACACCATGATCATGGAAACTCTTATCAAGGAAAACATTCCCTTGAGTCTGATTCACAGTTTCAGAGGTTCAATCCATTATCATCATGGCAGGAAGCATGAAAGTGTACAGGTAGACATGGTGCTGGAGGAGCTGAGAGTTCTACATTTTAATCCACACGCAGCAGAAGACTATGTCTCACAGTAGCTTGAGCATATATGAGACCTCAAAGCCCACCTCCACAGTGATGACACACTTCCTCCAAAATGGCCACACCTACTTCAACAAGGCTACACCTCCTAATACTACCACTTCCCTATGGGCTAAGCATTCCAGCACATGAGTCTATGGGATCCATTCCTATTAAAACCACTAAGGACCATTGTCCTAGTTTGCTTTCTATTCTTGTGCTTAAAAGCAGCTTGAGGAGGAAAGGGTTTTTACTTCATCATACATTTCTAGGTAAATTTCTAGGTAACAGTTTCAGCAGGAATTCAAGCAGAACAGGAACCTGGAGGCAGGAACTGAGGTCGTAGCAACGGAAAACTGCAATTTATTGGCTTGCTCCCTATAGTCTATTCAGTTTGCTTTCTCATACAACCCAGGACCACATACCCAGAGGTGGCACTATTCACGATGGACCTGGTCTTCCCAATCAATCATCAATCAAGAAAATGCTCCATAGGTTTTCCTACAGACCAATCTGGTGGGTGCATTTTCTCAATGAGGTTCTCTTTTTCCCAAATGATTTGAGTGTATATCAAGTTGGCCAAGGAACACTAACATCCTGAGCATCACAGAAATGCACATCAAATGACACTGAAGTGGAAACCTCACCCCAACCAGAGTCATGAAGATCAACAGACATTAGTGAGGATGTGGAGAAGAGGGACACCTTGCACCCTGTTGAGTGTAATGTGGTATAAACACTATAGAAGACCATTCTGGAGGCTTCAGAGAAACTAGAATTAGAACTTGCAAACAACCGAGATAGCCCACTCCAGGGCTCCACACCCTTCCGGGGATTCGCACGCATCTGTGTTCTCTTTCAATAACAAGGAAATGGAATCTAACTGGATGTCCATCAACAAATGAAAATGTAGTCTACCCAACACCGAAAATTCAGCTAGAATAAGCCAGATCAGTCACTGCTCCTCGTCCACAATGGCAGTTAGGGTTACCTCATCAGGAGTTGGGGGATTTAAGAACAGGTGGTAAAGATGTAGCTGTCTCTTGTGAGACTATGCCGGGGCCTAGCAAACACAGAAGTGGATGCTCACAGTCAGCTAATGGATGGATCATAGGGCTCCCAATGGAGGAGCTAGAGAAAGTAGCCAAGGAGCTAAAGGGATCTGCAACCCTATAGGTGGAACAACATTATGAACTAACCAGTACCCCGGAGCTCTTGACTCTAGCTGCATATGTATCAAAAGATGGCCTAGTCGGCCATCACTGGAAAGAGAGGCTCATTGGACTTGCAAACTTTATATGCCCCAGTACAGGGGAACACCAGGGCCAAAAAGGGGGAGTGGGTGGGCAGGGGAGTGGGGGTGGGTGGATATGGGGGACTTTTGGTATAGCATTGGAAATGTAAATGAGTTAAATACCTAATAAAAAATGGAAAAAAAAAAGTATTCTATTACCCTCAAGCCTGCCCAGGTCAAGTTGGAGATGCAGAGGGATTTTAAGAGTTTACAAAGTCTAATTTATCTATAATATGCACTGTACTTTTTCTTCATTATTATGTTTTTGTCAGTTTTATACTTCATACAATATTCTATACTTACAATAGATAGGAATGTATAGCCTCTGTTTAGCTACTTTCTTAGCTGAATATTACATTAATGTTTTCTAATTCTTTTGTTAAATGTTCTAGAAATTTATTCAAAAGGGAAAGCTAAGGTACATTAAAAGCTAAAATCTTTAAGTGTATTGATACACTTACTTTTTAAAATGCTGTTATTCTGGAAGGCTAGAATTTTGAGAGCTCCTGTTCGAGGATGATTAAAAAGGAGGCTTCAGTGTTGTGTTTTATTGCTGCTTCCATATGTATCAAAGGCAGATTATAAATTTATGAACATGAAGCAGCAAAAAAAAAAAAAAAAAAAAAAAAAAAAGAACAGGTGGTAAAAATGAGCTAAGTAGTTAGGGTAAAAAGACCTCAAAGAAAAGTAATCAATTTTTTTCTTAACTAAAATCCAAAAGAAAAAATTTCTTGGGACTCTTGGCAGCCTCATCCTTGCCAAAGACTAAATATGCCAAAATATTTTGGGGGACCCTGATCTCTAATCTGGTTCCTAAATAATTCTATGGCTAGATTTCCAAAGGGAGTAATAATAAAATAGCATCAAGGTCCTGTTAAGATACAACTGCTTCTAGTGATGAGAACAGTACTTCATAGGCCAGGTCAATCACTTGGTCAAGAGACCTCCCCATGGGAATGTGGGTTCACAATAAACTATGCCTAAGCGATCAGTTATAACAATGATGTACTTTTACTAGAAACGTCAAATGACTGATATATGCTTGCTAAGTCTGGGGAAGGGAGAAAGTGTGAGGGGAAAAACAGTGTCATCAGAAGCAGTAAAGTCAGCAAGGACCCTTAATTCCCGGACTTTTGCCTTTGCAGTGATTAGACAATCACATCAGATTGTGAAGCTGAGCTCCCACCAATAGGATGACAAGTATCACGACCTACATCAGAGCGAATAAAGTAAGAGAGAGACAGAGACAGAGAGACCAAGAGACAGAGAGATAGAAAAAGAAGGGGACGAGAGAATGTGATACATATACACTGTGAAAGTATATTCAGCTACTGAGGAAAAGTGAAGTTATAAAATTTGAAGAAACAATGTATAGAACTGGAAAATAGTAGAACAAGTGAGGTATCCCAGGCAGAGAAAGACATGTTCTCTCTTGTGTGTGGGTCCTAGCTTCTAATTCTTATATATTTGTATTTAATACGAGTGAGTATTGTAGGGTCCCAAGAAACTAAAAAAGGGACACATGAGAGAGAGAGAAAGAGGCCTTGAAGGAGAGAAATGGGAGAATCATAAAACCCATGCAATTATAAGTGAATTAAGGGAATCCTGGGGATGGGAGGATTTAAGGAGAAATAGGGATCAGGAGAAGGAATAGAGGAAATGATGTGGGGAAGGCCAACCAAAACATAGTATTAGGAAAGTGCCATGAAGAAGACTGCTACTTAGTAAAATATGTCTTAGGTTCAAAAGAACTGTGGAGATATGTTCTGTTAGTAAAATCCCTTCCAACATCCACCCCTTCCCGCAAGGCTCCACCGACAAACCAAAGCACAGGTTCATTCTAAATAACCATTGAGTTTACTAGACTCCCTTACAGAGCAGAAATGAAGGGTAACTTACAAGGATGTGGGTGCTCCTCTCCCAACAGCTCCACCTGAGAAGCTTTACCCAAAAAGGGCTTTGCCATCTCTGTATAAATGAACCCACCCTCAAGTCTCCCCTGACTTTTATTCTCTAGTTTCTTCTAGAGTCCAAATACCGTTAAGGCAAAGTTGCATACACCAGGTGCTAAGAAGCAGCTTTCACATAAGTAAGGGTCTCTTGGCCCCCTCACACCTTCATGGGGTAGGGCAAACAGCCAATAAGCCCAGCTTGAATAATCCTTTGCAATGGACTGTAGCTCGATGTTTTGAGATAGTGGTTGCTTGGAGAATAGCCACTTGGAGAATGGTCTTCCACTGAAATCAAAACACAAAGGCCCAGGATTCTTCATTACTGATAAAGTAGAATCCAGGGAAGTAAAATAATAGAATTTTATATTATAGAGGAATTCTCTTGTAGTTTTATTTCCATTGTGATAAAACATACTGACCCCAAAAAAAAAAATGTAGGTGAGGATGGGTTCATTCGCTTACAAGTCCGGGTATGGCCCGTGATTACAGGGATATCACAGGAGCTGGCCAGACCACATCCACAGTCAAGAGCAGAGAAAGGTGACTGTACCAATGCTGCCTGCTTGCTTGCTTCACTTTGAGGTCTGCAGGGCCCTGGCTTTCCCTGTATCAGTTAACAATCAAGACAATCGCTCCCAGAAGACTGAAAGAAGCTGAGAAGGGTGATCCTGTAGGAGGACCAGCAGTCTCAATTAATCTGGACCCCTGAGATCTCTAAAACACTGGACCACCAAATAGACAGCATACACCAGTTTATATGAGGCCCCCAATACACAGTAGAGGACTGCCGGGTCTGTGTTCATTCAGACATGATGCACTTAACCCTCAAGAGACTGGAGACCCCAGGGAGTTTAGAGATCAGGTGGGGTGCAGGGTGGGGACATCCACATGGAGACAGGGGATTGGGGAGTAGGTATGGGATGTGGAACAGTCGGAGGGTGGATGGGGTGGGGGAATAAAATATGGAGTGTAAAAAAAAATAAATTAATTTAAAAAAAAATTTTTTAAAAGACAATCTCTCATAGACATGCCTACATGACAACTTGATCTAGAAAAGTCCTCACTAGGAGTCTCTGTCCAGATAATTTTTAGGTTATGTCAAGTTGACAGTGAAAACTACCAGCACAGATTCTATCCAACTGCCTCTGTTTACAGGTGTCTAAAATGAGATAACGGCTACCCATCATTTAGAAACGTCTTTAAAATGTTTTTATTAATTCTTTGAGAATTCTATACAATGTGCTTTGGCCACATTTATTCTCAACTAGTCTCTCTAATTCCTACCAGATCCATCCATCCCACCGCCCTACTCACTCAATTTCATGTCTCCTCTCTCTCTCTCTCTCTCTCTCTCTCTCTCTCTCTCTCTCTCTCTCTCTCTCTCTCCCTCCACCAAATCCAATTTATTTTGACATATACTCCTGGCCATCCACTGGAGTGTAATCAACCTATCAGGCTTTGTCTTAAAGGGAAAACAAAAACAAATAAAACACCCTTAAATAAAACACCAAAATACCATCAACTGTTAATAGCTCCTCTGCTAGGGATGGGACTTTATAAATAAACCCTACCATATCAGTATTTTATCTGTCTTGATCGTGTATAAGTCTGGGGCATGCTGTCAAAACCACTGTAAGCTCACATGTGCAACTGCTCTGTTGTGTCCCACAAACACTATTCTGATATGGTCTTCTACCTCTTGCTCTTGGAACTTTTCCACTACCCCATTTGGGAACCTTTTCCCTCCTCTCCAGAACAGTCTGCCCTAGATCCTAGATTCTCTAACTGACAGCTAACAAGATGTTTTTAACGAAATAGCTACCTCCATGAAGTGTAACGCATTTACTTACACATCTGCCCCTTCTACTAATGTTACAAACCCACTCAGTACTAGGCCTAAGATTCTGTACACACAAATTCTAGCACGTGGATAGTTTCCAAAGTGTAATCACTGGGTAAGCTTGGGTAGGGAATCTAAATGAAGGGATCACCCAGTGCCTTTTGTCTCCATATTCCTGACGAAATGGTGGAAATGATTAACAGAGATTTGAGGCATCACAGTTAGTCCTAGGCAGTAAAAATTGAGTGTCCCAAGGTTTATTGCTCTTTTTTTGGCAAAAGAGAACATTAATGTCAACCCCAACAAGGCAACATTATTCCTGGCATATAATGGGACTATTGTCATACAATAAAATTTAAAAGCAAGTATAAAAATGTGTTGTTGCTGTACTGATATTAATTGAAACACAGTAACACAGGTTGGGTGTTCTGCATTCGCAATGCTTGGGATTAGAAGCACTCCAGGTTGCCTTTCTTCTTTTCTTCTCATTTTGTTTTTAGAATATTTCAAAAATGTGAACACACACATATGCATGTGTGTATGTATATGTGTGTGATACATATAGTATATAATGAAATAATTGACTAGACCTAAGTCTGATTAAAAATCAAGGTATGTTTTGTGTATTATCCAGAACTTTCTATAGTATTTGTTCTGCACTTGCATTATGGCTGTGGCCTATCTCATGAGATCAAGTTGTCACATAAGGCACTCAAAAAGCCTTGGACTTTAGAAAATTGAAGATTCTAAGATTAAAGATGTTTACATGATGGCATCTGTCATTTTAATCTTTTCTACAGGAAAACACCTTTCCAAGGATTATAGGTATGTTAACCTTGGTCTCAATGAAAGGTTCTGACCTATATTTATTGTTAAAAATACATATGGAACCTGATATTTTTTGTGGGGAGCGGGTGTGGCGGCAGTCCCAAAGGCGCCAGGGACTGCAGCTAAGTCATATGACTTGCACCTGACTTCCTCATATAAGACACAAACATCTTGAGTGCTGCGCAGGTGTACCAGGATACAGGTGAATCCAATTTGGTGGAGATTTGCCCCTGCTGCCCTGATTAGCTGAAGCCTCGTGACTGGTGAGGTGGCGTGGCCTGCGGTGCGTGGATGAGAGAGAGTATAAAAGGAGTGAGAGGCCCAGGGTTCGGGGGAGATATAAAAACAAGGGAGATATATAAACAAGGGAGATATAAACAGGGGAGATATAAAAACAAGCGATATATAAACAAGGGAGATATAAACAGGGGAGATATAAAAACAAGGGAGATATAAAAACAAGGGAGATATAAACAAGGGAGATATAAACAGGGGAGATATAAAAACAAGGGAGATATAAACAAGGGAGATATAAAAACAAGGGAGATATAAGCAAGGGAGATATATGGAGAAAGAAGAAACAGGACTGAATAAATGTGTGCAGAAGGATCCTGTAGCAGCGTCGTTCTTCCTGGCCTGTTGAGCGCGCGCAACAAGTGGTGCTGAAACCCGGGACGGGACGAGAAGACCCGGGACGGGACGAGAAGACCTGGGATGAGAAACCCGGGAAAAGAAACATCTTCAGGCAAGAGCGAAGACCCCCTGCTACAGGGAGGATTCAGAACTGCATCACGGGGAAGAAGCGGTTAATAAAGTGTTCCCGTAAAACAGACTGTTGAGAAGGATCCGGCGTGGATTCAGAACTCTTCAGCTGGGGAACGGTACTGATGAAGAGAAAGAAGAAAGATGAAGACGGAATAAACTGCTGTTAGAAGGACTGGTGGTCACGTCGTTCTTGCTGGTCGAGAGCGGGCGCGACAATTGGTGGCCCGTACGGGGAACCGACTCCCCCACCGAGTTCAGAACTTTCAGCAGTCAGTGGTTGCCGGCAGGCAGGGTAAGTTCACGGTGAGTGAAACTTGCGACCCCAGGAGTTTAGGAAGGACCTCGGATAAAATAGAGGTGAGCATAAAGTTGCCAGGAAGTAGGCACAAAGTAACCCAGGAGTTTGGGAAGGACCTCGGATAAAATAGAGGGGAATATAAAGTTGCCAGGAAGCAGGCACAAAGTAACGAAAGGTTCACGGTTTTGGGATAAGTTAAGGTTCCTGGCTTTGGGACAAGTTAAGGTTCCTGGGTTTGGGGACAAGTTAAGGAACTATGATAACCTCAGTGTAGTGATCAATAGATCCTCGCTGTGTAGTTATGCTTTTTTCTTCCATTGACCCTTTGTGGGTAGGTCTGATAGTTTTGGTCTTGCTTGTTCTGATATATGGACTCTGTTACTGTTTGAAACTGTGTGTAGAGGCAGTCAAGACAGGTCAGAAAATCCTTATAGAGCAACAAGAAAATATGTCGGAAGAGGAGAAGGGCTTAAAAAGAAAAAGGAAAAAGAAAGGAGACACAGTGTTATCAGGTGGACAGAAAGAACAAAATAAAAGAGCTGAGGCGGAGGAGGAAGGCGAATTAGCTTCTGCGTCCTCTCCCTATGCCTCCTCAGCAGCCACCTGTAGGTGGACCTTCTGTCTGGAGATTTGGAGAGGATCGACCAGATCAGGTGTTGATGTGGGCGAGAGGGTCTGTTTGTGTGTTTCCACAGGACCAGACGGAACCTCTTTGGGTGCCGGAGAGATTGGTGAGACGCTGCAAGAATGAGGCTCCTGATCCAGTTGCCCCTGTGGATGTGGTGGATGATCCCACAAGCACAAAGGATGGAGCCGAGATGAGAGATCCTTTCGGTATTCCAGAAGCCGATACCAGCTCAACATGACATTCAAATTTTTCCATGCCTTTTTGATCCCTGAATTCCCCTTAAAGAGATAGCCCCTCTGGCTATCTATCCCTTGCTTCAGGGAAGATGAGTGGGGATGAGAGCCCTGGGATGTATGCTTGTTATAGTGTGTGTGTTTTTTGTGTTTGGCACATGTGTTAGGTGCAGAGTGTGCGGCCCGCACTTTCGCCATGGTAGCGTAGGCTTTTGCTGCAGTGGAGGCGGGACAATCTCCTCAGATTTGGTTTGCCGCTCTAAAAGAAATTATGCTGCGTTATGCCGTGGGGTGCGAGGCTAAGCACTGCACAGAGGATAGCTTGCTGTTGGCATCCTGTGGAAGGCATGTCTGATTGCATGAAGGTTCAGTGTCCTAGTTCCCTTCCCCCAGGAAAAACGACACGGGAGCTGGCCAAGACCTCTCTGGGTGATGAGCCTAAGGGATGGTTTTGTGTAGGGCTCCTATGCTTGCACACTGGGGATCAGACCTCTACCTTCACCCATGAGGCTTGCTTGCAGCAATTAAGATCTGGCCATAGGTTAATTAACATCCTGGCCTTTTGATGCACCTGCCGCAAGCAAAACACAATCTCCCCAGGTGTGGCTTGGCATAATAGAGAGATAGTCAGTGATAAGACTCCCTGGGCATGTCACCAACCTAAGACAGGGATCAAACCAATGCTGTTTGTCACCCAAGGACGGGTAAGGGGCATGACTACGGGGGGCTTTCTACAGACATTCTCTCTGCCAAAAAAGAAAAAAGGGGGATTTGTGGGGAGCGGGTGTGGCGGCAGTCCCAAAGGCGCCAGGGACTGCAGCTAAGTCATATGACTTGCACCTGACTTCCTCATATAAGACACAAACATCTTGAGTGCTGCGCAGGTGTACCAGGATACAGGTGAATCCAATTTGGTGGAGATTTGCCCCTGCTGCCCTGATTAGCTGAAGCCTCGTGACTGGTGAGGTGGCGTGGCCTGCGGTGCGTGGATGAGAGAGAGTATAAAAGGAGTGAGAGGCCCAGGGTTCGGGGGAGATATAAAAACAAGGGAGATATATAAACAAGGGAGATATAAACAGGGGAGATATAAAAACAAGCGATATATAAACAAGGGAGATATAAACAGGGGAGATATAAAAACAAGGGAGATATAAAAACAAGGGAGATATAAACAAGGGAGATATAAACAGGGGAGATATAAAAACAAGGGAGATATAAACAAGGGAGATATAAAAACAAGGGAGATATAAGCAAGGGAGATATATGGAGAAAGAAGAAACAGGACTGAATAAATGTGTGCAGAAGGATCCTGTAGCAGCGTCGTTCTTCCTGGCCTGTTGAGCGCGCGCAACAATTTTTTATATTTCTAAGCCCATTCTCATATCTACTCCGGCCATGCCCAAGTGGAAAACAAGCCGTTTTAGATAAAGCAGTCAGATCTTCCCTAACAGTTGTTTTCAAATTTCATACCCCATAGCCCATCATGATTTTCCATTTTAAAGAATCGGATTTGGAAACTGAAAACACTCTTAGCCATCAGACTGTTCTTCTTGAATGACATTTTGATTAAAAGTTTAGTGGACTCAGTGCGAAGCTCCATTTCTTGCACTGAGAACATGTACTTAAGAACTCCTGAGGAATGCTTAGAACGCTTTTATATGGGGCAAGTGTTCCCAAATTTGAGTCCCATATATTTCCTGTCTGTCACTGGGGAACTGGAAGAGATGGGTGGATAAGGCAGGATACAGGCCTAATACAGTGAAATCAGATCAGGAGGACTAAATTAGAAATTTCCATAAAAATAGGAGGAAAAGGCAGTCTGGCATTTCCATGGAAGGCTGAACCTCAATTGAATTTGCTCAATGATGAGTGCCTTGGCAACTAAAATAAGCTTGTTCTCTGTATGGTGTTTCAGTTTGGTTTAGATTGGGTTGGGTTGGGTTGGGTTGGGTTGGGTTGGGTTGGGTTGGGTTGGGTTGGGTTGGGATTTTTTCCCCCATTTTTTAAATAAAAGTTTCTAAACAGTTTGAAGATGTGATCTCACATTCCTTGTTAACAACTTGGTAGTTTCTGCCCTAAAAGAAAAGAAAAGGTTTATTTTCCCGGAGTTAACTGGAGGATTTCATAAGGTGGTCAGGTTTGCTTTGAAGGCTGATCAGATTAATGAGCAAATGAATTAAAATCACCTGGCCTCCTTCCTTGCCTGGAGAGTTCCTAGCTCTACTCTGAATACTGCAGGGACTGCTGTATGAGAAGACAAAACTACCAAACCCCCTTCCTGGGCTCCCTAAGGCTCCATTCCAAACACTCACATGGGTAGGTCACAGCCACAGAGGTCCTCTCTTATCTCCTCACATAGGTCACCTGCTTGTTGACCTGTGAGAACCTGCTGGCCTCTCTCTGCTATCTAATTTATCCCACCACAGGACTCCACCCCAGAGAACCATAGCCTCAGGCTCACCTCCCTTTGTTTCCAGTGTAAAGACATGACTCTCACCTCAAAAGGGATAAAAGACCATTTATTCTGAAGCCAAGTAGAGTAACCCTGGCCTGGAAACACAGATTTAGGTTACCCCAAATTCTGTGTTTTGATGTGGTAACAATTTGATGAGCTTTTTATAGTAATAGAAAATAGAAAGTCATAAATTTTTAGATACATTTTTTAGATATATTTGTGGAGAAATCTATAGACAAGTTCAAACAAAACAGGACTCAGACATTATCTGAGGACACTCTCCACTCTTATATGGCTCAAGATTCCCTGCCTAGGGAATGGTTCCACCCATAGTGGGTGGGTATGGGTCTTCCCACTTCAATGAAGGGAACCAAGACAGTACCTTCTAAGCATGTCAATAGGCCAACCTGAACTATACATTCTTTGGTTGCTCTTAATAATGTATTTGTATTATTAGGAAGACTCACAAAGAAATGACTATGAATCCTATGACATCAACTATTCTAACAGAATTATTCCAAATTATTCAAAAAATCGATTTTAAGGTAATTTGGGTATGACCAATATATATGTGTGTGTGTGTGTGTGTGTGTGTGTGTGTGTGTGTGTGTATTGAATTTTAATCAATTTTTAACACCCAGAAATTAAGCATAATCAGATATGATGATATATTGACTTCATTATGATATTTCTGTATATTTAAAATGTGCCACTATAAAAAAATCTTACACCCAAATAATTTGGAATCATAATAGACTGAATTCCTGGGAAAAGTCATCTAATTTCTATAGGAGCCCTGTAGCCCTTCCCCTACAAGCACCTTCTTCAGCTCTCTCAGCCTTCTCCTTGGGCATCTTCCATGGAGAGCCACTGCAGGCATCAGCCTCTATAGAAACTCATATGGGAAGAAACTAAGACATCACAGGATTCAAATGAGTGAAAGTGAGTTTGCAATCTGAACTAGAGAGCAATGAATGGCAAGTGAATGACTAAACAGATCTCTGAGTAGTTTTAACTCTTTGAATTAGCCACACTATACTTTGCTTTACACAGTCAACTTTCCAAAACAATTTAGTTAGCCAAAATGGTTATAACCCATCCCTTCATACAGGTACTTCGTTTGTATCGTCTATTCCCACTACTTCAAGAAGCCCTGTGTGTACCCATTACCTGAGAGTCACCAGGCCAGAGTTCTCTCTGCAACCCTCCATGGCTGAACATGTCTTCTTTCTGACAAGTCTCTACTTATTTGGTGCCTGGGCACACTGCCATCCTGTTCAACTTTTAACTGCTCCTGCTTTTAAACCTCTCCTTTGGCAACCCCCAAGAGCTAGTCAGATCCCAAGGGACAGCACTTTGCCCTCTCTTCCCCTCTGTTCCCACTCACCCTTGGCTATTTCAGCCATGTGTAAGGTTTCACGTGCCTGGATTTCCACCCACAACTCCCAAACCTCCTCTGCCTCTCCCTCCAGCTTCTCTCAAGAAAAGTTCCCATACTTATTTTCGAAAAGCCTTCTGGATATCATGTCAACACCTCCAATGCAAAACTCCCACCACAATAAATCCCCTACAGCACTTCCTTCCTGGGATGATATGGTCTCCTTCCTGATTAAATTCAGTTGTCACTGAAACTAAGTTATGAGGTGGGATCCTTATAGAGTAGTCAAAGGGGCACCTCCTTTGTAGACTAAGGTCAATACCTCAGGACTGATACAAATGGGGTGTTTTAATTCAACCCAACTCGGCTCATGTCTTATTGCCTAGTAGTGCCTTCTACACAGCAAGAAGGTCCATACCAGATGCCAGTGCCTTGATCATGAACTCCTCAGCCTTTATAACTATAAGAAACCTATTTCCTTTCCTCAAAAATAGTGGTACTCCATTAGATCAGCACCAAGTAGATTGAGATGCCCAATAGTTTTTTTTCTGAACTTCTCAATTATGCCAAATCAAAATCCTACTATCATCTTTCATTCCACTTCCTCTCTTCTCTAAAATTCAATGGCTGCTCAATTTCATTTGGTTCAACCTCTCCATCTTTTCCCCTTCTCAGTCTCTGTGGACCTTTCTAGCACAGTCCAGGCACTCCTCCTCACCGTGGACTCCTGATTCATCTGCCTTCTTCAATTCATCATGCAGAAGGGCACATTGCAAGAGAGATTGGGTTTTTATCATAACCAACCCATTGTCTAGTATGCTTCTTCCCAGTTCAAAGGAGATAACATGAAGGATGCCTTACTGCTTCTACATGGGGGCTATGCCTATAAAAGAATGATTATCTCTGTGCTTGCCGGTTCCTGCAGCATCTGACACCTCACTCCAGAGCTGAACCTCTAGTGCTCGTTTTCAAAAGTCATCTCATACCTGAAAGTCATCTCTTCTCCAGAGAGAAGCAAGTGCATATGACCCTCCATGCTTCTGGAACCGAAAAGAAATGAACAAAATAGAACCAAAAGCCAAAACCAGTAAAAATTATGTTGAGTCCTGTCTACATATTCCTTACCTATTACCAGCAACTCTGCCTTTAGTGAGGCTCCCAGTGAAATCACTTTGCACTGCTTTAGAGATTATCCTTCCCTCTGACCACTCAGATCATCACATGACAGACCTGTTGTTAGGGTTTATCCAGAGCAGACCCATTCACAGAAAGGATTGTGGGGGGAGCAGACAGGGCTGGCATCAGGGACAGTAGTACATCTCGGCTCAGCTCAAGGTTAAAAGGAAAGAAGACCCTTGAGGTCTTTAGTCTTCACTGAACCTTGGAGATACCGTAAGGCTATGAACCAAATGTCATGAGGACTGAGTTATAACCCACCACATCACTTCCTTCTCCTTCTATGAATTTGAGCAGGTCACCTGACTTTTATAAGCCTTGATTCGCACCATTTAATGGAGGAGCTGTGTTAGATGACCAGGAAGATATCTCCTAACACTGCACCTATCCAATATGCTCAAACTCTGCATTAATCAGATAGAGGTTATGATGTGTAACCCAAACCCCAAAGCCTCTCGGCTTTTTATAATAACGCAGATCTCTCCAGAACAGACTGCCACAGGCTCCTCCCACTACTTATCTGTCATGTGGAACATGCAATCTCATGAGTAATGGACAAGAGAATGGGTGGCTAAAAGAATCGATGACTCTCTTCAGGAATAGTAAGACATTTCTGCTCTTTCTATTCTTCAGAAACCCTGGTAGGAGGAAGGAGGGATGGTAGAAGAGGTGGAAAGAAGACTCATTATGAGCTCAGAAGAAGGGGAAACTGAATGCTGGCAAATTCTCATAATATCTGCATGGATATTAGTTGACTCTCCAGCAGTAAATAAACAAAAAACAAAAAACACTTTACTTTTCCAAATGCTTTATATATAATTATGCATTATACATAGTTCTGACACTTTTTTGAGGGTAGAGAAAATGCTACCACATTCATTTTACCAGTGAGAAGTCTGTCCAGAGATGCAAGGTCACAGAACCACCTAATGTCTAGGACAAGACTAGATTCTGTGTCTCTTGCTCTCTGCTTCCCACTGACTAAAAGAATTCCATATTTTCCCATCAGAAAACCTGACTGTGCCATTCATTACACTGACAAGCATAGGATCTCCTTAGGTCTTGTCCCCATTGACCAACAGCAACTTGAGGGAGAAACGGTTTATTTTATTTATCTTATAGTTTGTAGTCTGTCATCCAGAGAAGTCAGAGTAGACACTCAAGATAGGATCCTGGGGCCAGGGGCTAATGCAGAGACCATGGAGGAGTGCTGCTTACAGGGTTAGTCCTTGTGGCTTGCTCAGCTTGCTTTATTACAGCATGCAAGGTTACCAGGCCAAGAGCCAGACCCTCCACAGTGCCCTGAGCCCATTCACATTATCAACTAAGAAAATGCACCACAGGCTTACCCGGAGGTCAATCTGGTGGTGGCATTTTCTCAATTAAGCTTCTCCCTTCTCAAAGGACTCGAGCTCTGGTTACATTAGAGCCCATCAACACAGAAACTAAGACTTCTTTGGCGGCCAGGCAGGAGTTCCAAATTTTCACAGCACCAGGTAGGTTGCCTGGAACTACACAGAAGCTCGCAGTGTGCTTAGCTTTTGTTTCTTGTGGGTGATGACAAGAAGGAAGAGAGGAGGAGGGACAGAGAAAGGAAAGAGAAGAGGGAGGAGGATGGGAAGGGAGAGAAACAGGACTAGTAAAGATTGAACAGTAGCTGAAAATCCAAGAGAGGAATAGAGGCGTGGTTATTAGTGTGAAGAATCATTTGGTTGTGTTTCTCAGCAAAATAATAAATACTTAGGATGAGAGAATAAAATTTCAGCCCCAAACTGCAAGGAGTCATGGATACTGTAAGAAGAAAGGCCCAGAGAGTGGAGGAAAACAGGGGAACACAGCCCCTGCCCCCCTTCTCTCACTATGACCTGCAATGGGCGGATTCAAGTTCATCTGTGGAGGCAAAGGCCAAGTCTCAACTTCAAAAAGCAGCTAGAGTGACCTTGGCTGCTGGTTTCCATGGTAACGGTGCACATCCCAAACTGTTCCTTCCTGTGTGGGAGGCAACATTTCAGAGAGACGGAAAGGCAGGATTTAACACTGGTTTTTCTCTATTGTGACCCTTCTCCTCTGGCAAACTGTGTCCTCCTTCTGAGTATTGCAGTCTCCTGAGAAAAGCATCCCCAGAAGAGGATGTTCCTGGGACACTCTTTGCAGATGCGTGCCCAGGACGCAGTTTAAAGGAAGATGGAAGCTGTGTTGGCTTTGGTTTCACACGGGCGCTGGGTGTTGCTCAGCGGCTCACTACTCCTTTCATGATCAGCTTCCCAAGGCGCAGGACCCAACATGTTGTCTTCATGTTGGAAGAGAGCAAAGTCCAAGAGGTTGGAGCGCTTCCCCGGTGCTCCAGAGCACGAAGTAGCAGAGTTAGGCGAGGAAGCAAACAGGACAAAGCTGGGCGTCTACCAGCCTTGACACACGGTAGTCCTGGCCTAGCCTGAGCCACTGCCCGCTACCTCTCTGCCACTGGTTGAATGTCCGCCCCAGCCCTAACCTCTGCCTCCACGCTATATCCTGCGGCTTTCTTCAGCAGCTTTGTTCTGTACTTTAGAATACAGAACAAAAGTATACTATGTCTAAAAATGGAGTTTAAGTTGCCTTATAAGATCAATATTCTGCAACGTCTCGGGCTAGAGGAGCATTTTACAGGATGATAAGTAGTCTTTCTTCAGTTGAGCCATGGATGAGCAGGTCTTACCACAAACCCTCCAGTCGTAGCTCCAAATGCATTCTGGGGTCCATTTTCCAACCAGGATCTCAAGCCAAAAGCACTCAACCCTTGGCTCAACTTCAGCCCTTCCCGGTAATTCGGATCCCATGATTCCGTTGCTGAAAGCAATCTCTTCCTCTGCAGGAGCCCTGTGTGGCTCTGACGTACAAAGGTGTAATTAGAAGAGCATGGAGCCAGCAGGACGATCCATTTACCTCATCCTGCACCGTTCACGTGCTTTTGAAATATGTTTCTAATATCTGAGGTGCACAGGGCCAAATTCCCTTCGCAGTCTTTCACATGCATGAGTAAATCCACACAGACCAAACCCCTTGGGCCTTAGGTTCTGCTTAGAAGTTCTATTTTTTTTTCTTTTAAAGAAAACAAATATTCCATTAAAACGACACAGTGTACTCTGCATATTTTTAGGACAATTAGAGTTTAGAATTCCCTCTTCTTCCGCCCATGGCAACCAAAAGGTTTTCTTAACTATTTCCTTACCAAGAATGACAAGAAGCTGGGGTAAAGGGTTTTCTCTTATTATAAACTTTCCGTGTTGTTCGTCAGTGTTAATGGCTGGTAAATCAAGGTCCTTGCTATATTATTCCAGAAGGTTCCAGGCTCCCCTGCTCCATTACTAAGTAGATCCTTTTTAGGTAACTATTTGCAAACCTATGGAAATGTTTACTTGAAATAGAAAGAAAAAATGAAGCTCACAAGAAACAGACACACATAAAAGCAAGATTCCCCCCCCCCACACACACACACACACACACACTTTGTCTGCTTGGTTTGAAAATGGGTCACAGGTTTTGATCATTTTTCTTTAGCATTCTGACTGTGCAAATAAACTTATAAAGGAGAGGCAGCCCAGGCTCCCCAGGCTGCCCTGGCTCCCCAGGCTGCCCTGGCTCCCCAGTCTGCCCATGTTTCAGCCTTTGAGACAGAGACACAGCAAGAAGTCTAAGAGAGAGAGACCTAGAAATTATTCTTACACCATGGTGGCTGAAACAGAACTCCAGCTGTGGACTTTTGATTGCGTTCGTAAAATCTGTTCTGTTGTTCATATGACACCACCCTGCCCGTTAAGCCTGGACTGCCGGGGCCACACATGTGGATGATGTTTGCCAAGTCAGCGTGCAAATCAAATGTTTTCTTGCAACCAAATTTGGAGAGACATCTTAGCAGCACCCGCCAAGCCACCCACATTCGAGTCCAAAAGCTCCCGGGCCTTTGCAGAAGAAGGTGATGTAAGACCATCCTTAGCTTGTTTTCCAGTCCCAACAAAGTGGATCAAAGAATGGAAAAGACACTACACACCCTTTAGCAAAAGATGTGCCTTTTCGGAAGTCTGACCCCGACCCGAATAGAATACAGTGATAGCTTGCAACAGCTTAGAAACGAGAAATCATACAAATATTGAAGGATCAAAGAAATGTGGCTTCTCATATCGAAAATGTGTTTATTTAAATTAAAAAATATCGTGAAAATTACAAACCATTAAATACACCAGACAATTGTCTACAACTCAGCATACTGGAAGGAAGTATATACATCACTTTGTAACAGGCGCAGACAGACTTGCACCAAACCAGGATTAAGCAATGGAAAATGTGACAACGCACATGTCTGTCGCAGTAAAGTTTCAGAATTCAAGTGATTCCAGGCACGAGGCCAAACTTAACTTGGCTTCTTTCAACTTAAACGGCCCCCTTTGGAGTTGATCCACACTCTGAATCTTAAAGTGAACAGAGGGCCCCTTTCCGCCTCTAACATAAATTACCTTTCTATCTCTGTGTCAAAACTGATTGAAAAAAACAGCTCCTTATAGTGTTAACCCCTCATGGGGACATTAGTGACTGCTCTGTCTCCAATCCAGGGAGAGTTCAGATAAATAAAAATTAAGAAGGTTTTGCACTAGAGGCAAACTTGACCTTTGGGGAGTTTTCTGCTTCCTTCTGGTCTTCTAAGGGCACAAGAGCCTGCTGCAAAGCTCTTGAGTAGCTCCCTTTAAATTTCTCTTTCCCTCGGTTGGGTGTGTTAACATCCTCCCATCCACACGACTCTGCAGAGGAAACTATGCTGCCAGCTTCTTCAGTCGCATCCTGGGAAAGCCACAGTAAGGAAGGCCGATGATCCAGCCTCGAATTCCCCAGCTACACATATCCAAAGTCTCCAACTGTGTCTTTAAGTCAACACATCTTTCTCCAGACTAAGCGGCCAAAGGGGAAATACTTGCTCCAAACTTCCTCACACCAGGCTGTGGAGGATTTATCACACAGTACAAAGTCTAAAGATGTCCTCCCAGCCCCCTGGGGCTGCACAGCCTCAGGAGCCTCATGTAGGCAGAATCTTGTGATGACATGCCCAGAACCTCACAGTGAATGAGTGTCAGGGCTCAGACCAGGAAGCACATTGCTTGAACCCCAGCTCTGCTCGATCTCGCCTAAGTATGCCCTTCCAGGGTCCAGCTACGTGACAAAACCCCATATTATGAGGCCCACATGTGTCCTTTCTGGCCTCAGAAAACTAGGCTGGGAAAAAGAGCTGCAGCAGAGCTGTCAATGATTTGGCCTTGTATAACCCCACCATTACCCAATCTGTGAAGGTCAGGAGGACCACCATGAACAGCCATCCCGAATGCAGGCTTGGTTATGAGGAAGCTGACTGGCAAAGAAAGCCATGCTCACCTGCAATGCTGTAGAGTTCAAGCTCACAGGTGAGACAAAAGCTCAGATGAGGTCATAGCTTATACTCCCAGCTAATTCAGACATGTGTACGAATTACCTTCTCCCTTTGCATTGTGCAAACAATCTGGGTTCTCTCTTCAGCTTTCTCCCACCTCCAAGTGAAATATATAACTGTCTCTAATCGAATGCCACAGGCACACATTAAAGATACTTACAGCCCATCAGATCTAGAAGAACAAAGCTCTAGGAAAATTAGCAAATCGAAACGAGTCCTTCAGCCTGCCCTGGGCAGTTGTCAGCCCTGGGCACAGACAGATGCTGCAGAAGTTACCCAGGGCCTCCAGTGAAAAAACACCACATTATCCAGCCAGATGCTGACCACAGACCCACCACCACCCAGGCCCCAGAGTCAATGGTCATGCTGTATGTCTCTGGGACTTTTTCAGAGATGAGTCCCACAGGAACCTCAAGGACTGCAGCTGAGCCTTGTCTCTCCCTGCCCCATTTTGGAGCTTGCCCTCAGTCTGTTCAATGTGGCAGCCGCAGAGCAAAAGCGAAACCCGGCACTTGGCAAGTGTCTTCCCTCTGTCAAGTGTAGCTTACGGAGCTACCTCCTAGCACCTGGTGGGTGCTAGGAATTCTGGTGGATGTTCTCGGAAGAGCCTTCACTGCTGTCGTTGAGAGGCGTCTCGGAGGTCTCCTCCAGCTCGTCATCAGCCCCCTCCTCCTGGATGGGAAGGTGCACATCAGGAGAGGAGGACTCGGAGCTCACACTGTCCCCTTCCATCGAGCAAAGAGTGCAGGACAGTGCCGGCGCCACACTCTCCTGCAGCATATTCAGCATCATGGGCACCTGCCCTGACCTCAAGCCGGACATCATAGGTAGCGGCTTCATAGCCTCCCCCCACAGCCTCTCCTCGTCTTTGTACAACAGCAGAAGGCTGGACTTCTTCTCCCGCCTCTTGGATTTCATGTAGCCCAGCATGATTCCGATCAGGAAAACGCCATAGAAGGACATAACGACCAAAATATAGAAGTATTCATTGCCATTACCACTGCTGTTACTAGGCACATGGGACTCGAGGGGGCTGCTGGAGGCTGCAGCGCTGGGGTATGTGCTGTTCAGAGGCTCCATCCTCAGCATTGAATTGCCGCTCACACAGCCGGGATCTGGGGAGAGAGCCGCAAGTTAAACCTTCCACCTGGATCCATGGGACAGGCAGAAGGCAAGCACATGGCTCGTGAAATTGCAATAGATCAAAATACACCTATTTTGATTAAGAACAGGAATGAAAGAAAGAGCTGAACGTAAGGCATCTCACCAAGCAGTCAACGGGTTAGCTCAGAGAGCTTGGAGCAAGTAAGAGAAATTAGGGGAGGGAAAGGAGGAAAAAATGAGAAAAATGTTCACCAGATAGAAAAATCGGTGATAGACAGACAGGTGATCGATAGGTAGGTAGATAGATAGATAGATAGATAGATAGATAGATAGATGGATGGATGGATAGATTATACACTTTATTTACATTTCAGAAAATAACTATGCATTAGCTCTATACTTTGAACATTATAGACCATATAAGGATTCATGGGGGGAAAGCATCTTAAAATTGAAAGGCATGCTTTAGCTGGCACGGCAGAAGCAAACTTTACATTTTGTTTCAAAAGCTTCAACTTCCAAAACAAAGTTTCCTTACATAAAAAAGAAAGAAAGAAAACTTTCTCTATTAATAGAACTATTCCCCCTTGCATGTCTCCGAAGACAAGGAGTCTTGCTAACTTACCAAAAGCTGACAGTTTGTCCCAAGTGTGGAACTCTTAAACGGCCAAATCTGAGGATGTTTCTCTTCTCTGTCAGGCTCTGCGCTCTGACAGCCCGGCTGCTGTCCTTGGGATATATAGTCAAGAAATGCATCGTCACGTGTTCCGGGAGGAAAATTTACAACAGAGGTTGACTGTGGCTGAGCAAGCAGCAAACTCAAAGCGCTGCAGTTCAACTCTCTGAACTCTGCAGCTGTGAAGAGAGAAGGAGGGGGGGAGTAGGAGCTCCCTGTCCCGGACCGACCAACCCAGCTCAGAGCAAGAGGCTTTGGGTGGCCAAAATCAAAGTGTGAAAAGGGGAGAAAAAAAAAGTGCTGCATTTGAACTGATACCCCAAAGCCCACTCTCACTGACTGAGTTTGTTTCCTTTTCCTTGTGGAAAGTGATTGGTTGATATGTTACTAATAGGTTTTCATGGGGAATCCAAACCATTAGAATGAAAGACAGTGGGGAGCAAAGGTAGGGTTTAGAGTCAAGAAACAGAAGTGGATGCTCACAGTCAGCTATTGGATAGATTAACAGGGCCCCCAATGGAGGAGCTAGAGAAAGTACCCAAGGAGCTAAAGGGAACTGCAACCCTATAGGTGGAACAACATTATGAACTAACCAGTACCCCGGAGCTCTTGTCTCTAGCTGCATATGTATCAAAAAAGATGGCCTAGCCGGCCGTCACTGGAAAGAGAGGCCCATTGGTCATGCAAACTTTATATGCCCCAGTACAGGGGAACTCCAGGGCCAAAAAGTGGGAGTGGGTGGATAGGGGAGTGGGGGGGAGGGTATGGGGGACTTTTGGGATAGCATTGGAAATGTAAATGAGGAAAATACCTAATAAAAAATATTTTAAAAAGAAAAAAAAAGAAACAATTGCTTCCGTGTTACGTTCTTCCACTAATTGAGTGAATTTGATAAACCCTCCCTTAACCTTCCCAGGCCTCGTATTGCTGCAGTAAAACTGTTGGCTAGTGAGGGGCAGGACTGCTCAGCAAAC
This sequence comes from Mus musculus, assembly GCF_000001635.26. Taxonomy (NCBI): domain Eukaryota; kingdom Metazoa; phylum Chordata; class Mammalia; order Rodentia; family Muridae; genus Mus; species Mus musculus. The sequence goes on along the minus strand of NC_000067.6, from coordinate 78,815,971 downwards.
AGAGTTCTAAGAACTTTATGAGTTTTGGGTTTGTTTCAGCTTAACTACTTTAAAATGCAAGCTTCTACTTGCTCACATTATGCTCACAAATATTGTCCTTACAATCTCTTTTAGAATCTTTCAGATTCTGTCCAGAGATTGGTGGGCAACACTAATGCAGCAATTGAGAGGCAAATCAAGGGGAGCCTGAGCTCTGTGTCAGCTGAGCTACAAAGATAGAGTTTGTATGAAGACAAAAATCTTCAGATTCTCTTTAGTGAGCCGGACTAAGTGGAAATGTGCTGGCGAGAGCTACTGAGAGCAGGTTTTGCTCCATTCTACCTCACATGGCAGTGCCTCTGAAGCACCAGACAAGAGTGCCACACATCTCTGGGTATCTCAGACAGGTCATGGGAGAAACAGGTATTCTCAGCGAACCACCAAGCAAGGTTCAAAACAAGCTGCTATGCGTGACATGAGAAGAATCACCAAGAACTTGCTCGCTCGCTGGGCTGTTTACTCTAAAGGGCTGTCATTCTAATCCAGGGAAACTGGCAAGGAGCCTTTACATCTAGTAGCCTCTGTCCAAGGAGCCGCAGCAGGGCTGGCATGTATGACAACTTTAAAGACACCATCATTGATGGGTCTACTGACACTGAGCTGAAGGCACGGAGAAACATGTAAACTTCCCTCTGACTGCATACAGCACATACGATCCAGATGCTAGAACTGTCATTGTGAGTCTGGCTCTGTGCCTGATGTGAATTCTGACAGGCATCCTGGGAAAAAGAGTTGGACCAGTAACTTACAGCACTGGACAACACACCAGATGCTTTGGTCAGTGCTCACCCCGTAAATCTCCAGCCGGCACGGAGGGATCGGCCACTGACCCCAGCACCAAGGTTGTTCATGCCAGGAAATTTCACTCATATCAGTACATCTGGGTTCACCACTCTGCCAGTTCAAAACTCTACAGCTACATGGTAGACCTGACCTTTTCCACCCACCCACCACATAAGCACTGGCGGATGTCCAATCCACATGGGCATGCCATGGCACATCTGGAATATTAGAATAGGAAAGTACCATGAGAAGCATTCCTATTGGTACTTGCCATAGTAGTATTGCCCAGGTACCCTGAGATAGATGAGATTAGTCATCACTAGGGGATTGCCAGGCACTGCAAACTAGAAAAAAGAAGGTAGAGAAATGGGTCACCACATCTTAACAGGAGCTGGAGCAGGAGCTGACAGCCAGGTGTTAGAAAGCCAAGCAGCCACTGAGTGTTAAACAAAATCAATCCCAGGCCTGAGCCTATTGCCCCAAGGCACTAAAACCAAGAACAGTCCTGGCTTCTGGAACAAATCCAGAAAGGAGGCCAATGGACTAAGAAGTCAGAAGCAGAGGGAGAATCAAATCCAAGGATTTGTCACAAGCAAGCATTGTCACAAGTGTCAGAGAAAAAAGGTACCCTTGAAACCACAGACTGCCTGCTGGAGACCCTGTGACCTCTGATGCCCCCAAACTCTGCAAGTATCTTTCTGGGAAACACTGGAGGAAATCACTGAGCACTGTCAAGCAGAGACATAGCTCGGTTTATGTGTTTGGTTGTCCTGGTTGGGTACCCCGGTGATAATCTAAGGCTTCTGGAAGCTTCTCGTGCACAGCCACTTTCTGAGGCTGCTCTTTGCTTTCGAACCTCCCCTTAGACTGGGAATGAAACTGAAGATTTGGGCTTGCAAGCTCCTGACTCCCTCAGTCTTCCCCAGAGGCCCTCTTCACAGCAAGTCTGTAAGAAGCCTGGCTGTGAGCAATGGTGTTAATAAAGAGAGAACTGAGTGAAGTGTGTTCCGTTTGATCATGAATCAAAGGGTGGGGTTTGTGTGTGTGTGTGTGTGTGTGTATGTGTGTGTGTGTGTGTGTGTGTGTGTGTGTGTGTGTGTGTGTGTGTGTGTAGGCCAGTGGTTGATATTGAAATGTCTTCTCCAATCACTCTCCCCTTTATTTTTTTGAGACAGGGTCTCTCAGTGGACCAAGTTTGCTGTTTTGGCCAGGCTGGCTGGGCATTGAGCCCCTGGGATCTGTCTGTCTCTGTCTCCCAAGCTCTGGGCTATTTATGTCAGTATGGGGGACCCAAATTCAGGTCTGCATGCTTTCACAGAAAGTACTTTACCCATTAAGCCATGTCCTCAGCCCAAGGTTCTAACTTTTTAATATGTGAAAGTCCACTTGCCCAAGCACTGTGTGTGGAAAAGACTCTGCTTCAAGCCTCTCCAGCACCGAAGTCAGGCAGCTCACAGTCACCTGTGGCTTCAACTCCAACAGATCTGACACCTCCTCCTGGATTCTGTGAGCACTGGCCCATAGCCGTAGAAAAATAGACATAATTAAAAATTTAGGAAAAAAAATCTTTAAAAAATAATCGATTAGCCATATATGCCCAGGTCTATTTCTCAACTGTTTATTCTAACAGTTTTGATTAAACCACTTTAAATTGGCATTTTAAATAAGTGCAAGATATGCTGCAGTTGCTATGTAGCTGGATTAGTCCCTAGTACTCAGGAAACAGAGGCAGGACCTCAGCAAACACAAGGCCAGCCTGGTCTACAAAGTGAGTTTCAGGCCAGCTAGAACTACATGGTAAGACCCCTTAAAATAAATTACCTGGGTGGGTGTCTATGCTGTACCAAGCTCACATCAATCCAGTGAATTATTATAACCATTTCATTAAAAAGGACATTGAAAAACCAAGGTGTCTGCAAGTTTCCCAAAGCCATGGTGTCAGTGATAAAATCAAGAGAGTGTGTGTGTGTCTGTCTGTCTGTCTATCTGTCTATATGTGTATATGTGTATATGAATACAAATAAGACTGTGTATGTGTATATGTGTATGTCTGTCTATATGTGTATATGAATGTGCATGTGTGTTTATGCATGTGGTGATTAGAATGCCATGTTGTGTGTCCTCCTCAACTGTCCTCCACCTTATAAGCTTTGTCAGTGAACCTTGACCTAATGGATTGAGAGATTCTCCTGTCTCACCCTCCCCAGCTTTGAGTTCCAGATGTGAGCCGTGGCATCCAGCATTCTACACGAATGCTGAGAATCAACTCCGGCCCTCCTGCTTGAGAGGTGAGCACTTGCCAATGGAACTCTCTCTTCTTGTAGAATCAGGCCTGAGGAACACCAAGGCCTGTTTGCCTCTACTCTCCTTTCTCTCGCTGAAGAGAAAACAAAAAGTATTTCAGAGAGAGTAGAAAATGAGCGTTCAGTATTTAGTCTCTGGGGTCTTTATAAGCCTAAATACTCAGACATAACCATAAGCATTACATTACAAACTGTTTTTTTTCTCTTGAATTTCATGCTACTCTCAGCATTAGAAGTTGTACCTCCTTAGAATATTCTCGAAAGAATATCAGTGAAGCAGTAATCCCCTTGTCCTATATCCGTGTGACCCTGAGGACAACTGTTTCCCTTTAGCCTACATACACAGCTTGTCTGTGGTCTGTGTTTTGATGTGGTGTGTTCTTTTCTCTCTTTTCTCTCCCCCCTGACTCATCCTGACACACACTTTCTCTAGAGCTTTGAGCATTTGAGGACTTTCATTTCCTGGTGACGTCATTTTCACCAAATGACCCAAGAGTCCTGGCCACACATCTCTGAAATTATGTTAACAGCTCCTGTTACTAAACAAAGTCCATGCTGGGATAAGAGCAGAACCATGAATCTCATCGGATTAAACATCAGCACAGAGGGCAGAGATCTGACCCAGCTCGTTCTCGCCCGTGCTACGTGACTGGCTCCATTGCATAATTTCTCTGTTTTCGCTTTAGCCACCCGCAAGCATGTCAAGAGGCAGGCATGCCAAGAAAAGGATCGTAAATTGTGCCAAGATCCTCAGAAGGGTCCCATGTTCCACCAGGCTGTCGCACTCCTGAGCAGGCTGGGCTGCAGATCTGACAGAGCTCTGCAGAACAGAATGCCCTGTGCCTGCCACTGCTTCTGCTCTTCCAGAAACTCTTTCTGTGAAGCTGTATCTGGGAATGCTAGGGGTGGGTCATCCCTTAGTCACCCTCCCTGGATGCATAGTTCCTAACATTCCGAGCCTTGGAATAAGACAGGGACAGGACTGGGTATCTGCCAGGTATGTAGTATGACCTCCTGGCTCTCCTCTAACAACAGCTATCTATGCTCAGGAGAATGATGCTATGACCAGGGCATCTTAGACATCATCCAAACATGGATAGGAGGGAAGAACCCACAACTCATGGATGGCAGTTTAAAGCTATTAGTAGCTCATACTTAGTATTTATTTTTCAAACTTTGCCTGGTATGTACTTAACAAATACTTGGATAATACCTACAATGTACCAGGAATTGCTCTAAGCACTTCTTAAATGTTATCCTATTTAAGCTTCATGAAAACCCTTTAAGGTGGGACTGGAAAGATGGCTTGGTGGTTAAGAGAACTGACTGTTCTTGAAGAAGAATCAAGTTCAGTTCCCAGAACCTGCATCATGAGGCTCACAACTGCCCTTTACTCCAGCTGCAAGGGATCTAACACTTCTTCCAACCCTGAACACTTGCACTTATGTTCACATGCACACACACACACACACACACACGTTAAAATAAATAAAACAAATCTTAAAATAAAGCTATCAGATATTACTGAATTAACTCACCCTAGGAAGGTGTAAACAAACAACTATTATCCCCAGATAGGCAACAATGAAAGACTAAAATAGAATTGCATCGAAGTCAGCTTGGTGAGACTAAGGAGTTTATTGGTCTTTCTTGTAGAGCACAGGCAGGGGATTACTTACATGAGTGTGGGTAAACCCAAGACAGCTGTAGCACTGCAAAGTCCCACCCTATCAGAGCAAGTAAGCTTCAGCAATCCTCCTGCCTCCACACCCCACAATTCCAACAGGTGCTAGGAATCCAGACAGCCTTCAGGAAGAGCAACCAGTGCTCTTAAATCATTGAGTCATCTTCTCGATCCAGACAAGAGTGACTAGAAAAGTCATGGGGTCTGCCCCAGATTTCATCATAGGACAAGGAAATGGTGACTCCAGAGAACACGTCTGAGGAGCAGTGGGACTCAAAGCCAAGGCTGCTGTGAGTGGACACTCAGCAGGCCCGACTTCTTCATCCTAACCATTATGTGTGTCACAGCTTGGACTGGTACCAAACACATAGAGTGTATGTCCTCCTACCATCAGAAACAATGAAGAAAAATACAAAAAGACAGTTCATGGAAGCCTTATGCCTTATCTAACTTAAATTTAAACTTGAAGACTGAAAACTATTGCTAGCTGTTTCATTCTCAGCACCTAGAGTGTCACCTGGCCCACAGTGAACTAAAGAATTATTTGTTAGCTGAATAAGAAAAGAAATGTGCTAGAAGTTCTCATAGTTTCTTAGTTGATTTTTTACAAGAGGCTAATAAAGACAATGAATACACACACATACACACATGTACCATGAAGCTTAAAGGGTAGCATATCCTGATCACACAGCAGGAAGCCATGGAAATGGGATCAGATGTCCCATCTCCTACCAAAAGGCTGTCAGACACACCAGACACACCCCTTTCTGGTACACACAGTGCTCAAAGGTTGTTGGTCACTTCCTCTGGTCCCAACTAATGAAGAGGTCAGGCTGGAGAGAGGATCCTGATGAGGAGCTTCAAGGATCCCAGCTAAGAACTTTTTTTTCTAATGTTTGGAAGCTTTTAAAAGATTTCTTAAAAACGTTCTAAGTATCAGATAATTGCACGGGAACCAAATCAAAACCAAGATCCATTTGGCTCTGATTGTTGCATTTTCCTAAAGTGTCTTGCTCTGAGAAGGGACTCTGGATTTAAGAGCTTTGCACAACTTGAGCTGGGCTTCTGCAAAACAGACTAAACTATGGCTAGCAGGAAGTGGGGATCTCCCTTCCTCCAGGAATCCGCTTCCTGTTGCAGCCAGTTCCCATCACCTTTCTCCATCCAGTGACTCCAGAGACAGCTGAGGAGACTCAACACGTGGGCCAGCCCAAGGCAAGCAGGCCATGAAAGAACGCTGGGATTTTTTTCTTGTCTTTTGAAGATACACACACACACACACACACACACACACACACACACACATGGGAGAGAAAGAGAGAGACAGATACACACATATACATACACACAAATGCACACATACATTTATGTGCACACATGCATACAACACAAATAATACATACATACATATGTACACATACATGCACACATGAGCATACACATATACATGCACACAAATACATACATACATTCATGTGCACAAATGCATACAGACACACAGACACACACAAGCATGCAAATGTACACAGAAAGCAAATGTCAGTCACTGAGCTATACTGATAGTCCCAAGAGCCTCCACATGTGTATTTTCCAATCATCCTAACAGAAAGAATGGAGTCCTCCTCCAGGAAGCTCACCATGGAGAATCATCCAGTCTGTCTTAACCTGTCAAATCACCCTGGGACCTGCTCATGCCAAAGGTGAATCTTCAGGCAAGGAAATAACTGTGAAACATCATATATACTAGGAAAAGGAGGAGCAGGGGAGACAAAGTGTGTAGCAGAGACTGAAGGAAAGGCCAAGCAGAGATTGCCACACCTGGGGATCCATTCCATATATAGTCTTCAGTGACCAATCATGGACACTATTGCAGATGCCCAGAAGTGCTTGCTGATGGGAGCCTTATATAGCTATTTCCTGAAAGGCTCTGCCAGTGCCTGACAAATACAGGATGCTTGTAGCCAACCATTGGACTGAGCACTGGGATCCCAGTGCAGTAGGTAGAGAAAGGACTGAAGGAGCTGAAGGGATTTGCAACCAACCAGACCCCCCCAGATCTTTCAGAGACTAAACCACCAACCAAAGAGTGCACATTGAGAGACTGTGTATGTGGCAGAGGATGACCTTGTTGGACATCAGTAGGAGGAACAGCCCTTGGTCCTGTTTCAATTCCCCAATGTAGGGGAATGCCAGAATGGGAAGGTGGGAGTGGGTGGGTGGGTGGGTGGGTGGGTGGATGGGGGAGCACCCTCATAAAGGCAAGGGGACAGGGATGGGATAGGGTGTTTCCAGAGGGGAGACCTGGAAAGGGGATAACATTTAAAATGGAAGTAAAGAAAATATCCAAAAAAGAAAGAAAGAAAGAAAGAAAGAAAGAAAGAAGGGAGGGAGGGAGGGAAAGGAAAGGAAAGGAAAGGAAAGGAAAGGAAAGGAAAGGAAAGGAAAGGAAAGGAAAGGAAAGGAAAGGAAAGGAAAGGAAAGGAAAGGAAAGGAAAGGAAAGGAAAGGAAAGGAAAAAACGAAAAGGAAAAAAAGAAGAGAAAGGAAGGAAGAAAGAAAGTTAGTTATGGCCAATAGCTAGAGAAAAAACACATTCTGACCTCAAGAAATCATCCGCCAGGCATGGTGGCACACGCTTTTAATCCCAGCACTTGGGAGGCAGAGGCAGGCAGATTTCTGAGTTTGAGGCCAGCCTGGTCTACAGAGTGAGCTCCAGGACAACCAGAACTATACAGAGAAACCCTGTCTCGAAAAAAAAAAGAAAGAAAGAAAGGAAGGAAGAGAGAGAGAGAGAGAGAGAGAGAGAGAGAGAGAGAGAGAGAGAGAGAGAGAGGGAGGGAGGGATCATCCTTCGCAGCACACATACAGGAAAATGATATCAGAGATGCTGATGTAGCACAGGCAGTGAGAGGGTGAGCAGAGATGAATGCACCCCAGCTCTGCCAGGATCTCCCAAAGATTGAAGAAGACACATATAGTGCTGTCACCAGCCAGTAGTCAGGTAAACTCAGAGCTCAGTGTCTCAGGGTTAATATTCTCCAATTCCATCCAAACCCACTTGCTCCTTGCACTGTGCTTCACTGTGCATGGCAGCTATATTTGTTTGATCTGTACCTGTTCGTCCACTGATTGACAGATTCACTAATTCAAATAAGTATCTGTCTTAAGACCTAAGCCAACAGAGAGCTTCCAAACTTAAATGGTCAGAACAACACAATGAAGACAGAAAGGAAAATAACCCATAAGCAAATAATAATAATAATAATAATAATAATAATAATAATAATAATAATAATAATAATAATAAATAAAATAAATAAAAATGTTTTAAAACTGGAAATGTCACAGAACACAAGCTTGGGACTTTATCAGATCTTAGCTTCATGGCTGAAGAGTCACTTTTGGTTTCCTCTTTCAACTGGGAAAGACATGTTGTCTGCAATGGATCACACTCTAAGTGTGTACTATAGGCCTGTGTCTGCTTGGAGCAGGGTCACAGGAAACTCCTCAAGCATCAGTGATAGTCATGGCAGTCACCAGGATCAGTCTATATGACTAACAGCCTGGAGGAAGCCTGGGTGTTTAAGGAAACTCTTCTGGGAAGGGAGGGAGGAAGGGGGAGAGAGAGAGAGAGAGAGAGAAAGAGAGAGAGAGAGAGAGAGAGAGAGGGAGAAGGAGAGAGAGAGGGAGAGAGAGAGAATTTTGTATGTGTGTGTCTCTATGTTTATCTCTGTGTGTGTCTGCCTGTCTGTCTGTCTGTTTTAAAAAAAAGAAAAATATGTCAGGCTTGCACATAACTATAATCCTTAACCTCAGAAGTTGGGAACTGCTGAGTCAAAAATCCAACATCATTCTGAGCTGCATATGAGTTCAAAAAAGATGATCCAAAAAAAACAAAACAACAACAAAAAAAAAAAAAAAACCTTTTTTTTAATTAATTTTTTTAATTAGGTATTTTCCTCATTTACATTTCCAATGCTATCCAAAAAGTCCCCAATACACTCCCCCCCCACTCCCCTACCCACCCACTCCCACTTTTTGGTGCTGGCGTTCCCCTGTATTGGGGCATATAAAGTTTGCAAGTCCAATGGGCCTTTCTTTGCAGTGATGGCCGACTAGGCCATCTTTTGATACATATGCAGCTAGAGTCAAGAGCTCTGGGGTACTGGTTAGTTCATAATGTTGTTCCACCTATAGGGTTGCAGATCCCTTTAGCTCCTTGGGTACTTTCTCTAGCTCCTCCATTGGGGGCCCTGTGATCAATCCAATAGCTGACTGTGAGCATCCCACTTCTGTGTTTGCTAGGCCCCGGCATTGTCTCAAAAGAGACAGCTATATCTAGGTCCTTCCAGCAAAATCTTGCTATTGTATGCAATGGTGTCAGTGTTTGGAAGCTGATTATAGGATGGATCCCCGGATATGGCAGTCTTTAGATGGTCCATTCTTTCGTCACAGCTCCAAACTTTGTCTCTGTAACTCTTTCCATGGGTGATTTTTTCCCAATTCTAAGAAGGGGCAAAGTGTCCACACTTTGGTCTTCGTTGTTCTTGAGTTTCATGCGTTTAACAAATTGTATTTTATATCTTGGGTATCCTAAGTTTTTGGGCTAATATCCACTTATCAGTGAGTACATATTGTGTGAGTTCCTTTGTGATTGTGTTACCTCACTCAGGATAATGCCATCCAGGTCCATCCATTTGCCTAGGAATTTCTTAAATTCATTCCTTTTAATAGCTGAGTAGTACTACAATGTGTAAATGTACCACATTTTCTGTATCCATTCCTCTGTTGAGGGGCATCTGGGTTCTTTCCAGCTTCTGGCTATTATAAATAAGGCTGCTATGAACATAGTGGAGCATGTGTCCTCCTTACCGGTTGGAACATCTTCTGGATATATGCCCAGGAGAGGTATTGCTGGATCCTCTGGTAGTGTTATGTCCAATTTTCTGAGGAACCGCCAAACTGATTTCCAGAGAGGTTGTACAAGCTTGCAATCCCACCAACAATGAAGGAGTGTTTCTCTTTCTCCACATCCTCACCAGCATAGGCTGTCACCTGAATTTTTGAACTTAGCCATTCTGACTGGTGTGAGGTGGAATCTCAGGGTTGTTTTGATTTGCATTTTCCTGATGATTAAGGATGTTGAACATTTTTTCAGGTGCTTCTCTGCCATTCGGTATTCCTCAGGTGAGAATTCTTTGTTCAGCTCTGAGCCCCATTTTTTAATGGGGTTATTTGATTTTCTGGGATCCACCTTCTTAAGTTCTTTATATATATTGTATATTAGTCCCCTATCTGATTTAGGATAGGTAAAGATCCTTTCCCAATCTATTGGTGGTCTTTTTGTCTTATGACGGTGTCTTTTGCCTTGCAGAAGCTTTGCAACTTTATGAGGTCCCATTTGTTGATTCTCGATCTTACAGCACAAGCCATTGCTGTTCTATTCAGGAATTTTTCCCCTGTACCCATGTCTTCAAGGCTTTTCCCTACTTTCTCCTCTATAAGTTTCAGTGTCTCTAATTTTATGTGGAGTTCCTTAATCCACTTAGATTTGACCTTAGTACAAGGAGAGAGGAATGGATCAATTCGCATTCTTCTACATGATAACTGCCAGTTGTGCCAGCACCATTTGTTGAAAATGCTGTCTTTTTTCCACTGGATGGTTTTAGCTCCCTTGTCAAAGATCAAGTGACCATAGGTATGTGGGTTCATCTCTGGGTCTTCAATTCTGTTCCATTGGTCTACTTGTCTGTCGATATATCAGTACCATGCAGTTTTTTATCACAATTGCTCTGTAGTACAGCTTTAGGTCAGGCATGGTGATTCCACCAGAGGTTCTTTTATCCATGAGAAGAGTTTTTGCTATCCTAGGTTTTTTGTTATTCCAGATGAATTTGCAGATTGCTCTTTCTAATTCGTTGAAGAATTGAGTTGGAATTTTGATGGGGATTGCATTGAATCTGTAGATTGCTTTTGGCAAGATAGCCATTTTTACAATGTTGATCCTGCCAATCCATGAGCATGGGAGATCTTTCCATCTTCTGAGATCTTCTTGAATTTCTTTCTTCAGAGACTTGAAGTTCTTATCATACAGATCTTTCACTTTCTTAGTTAGAGTCATGCCAAGGTCTTTTATATTATTTGTGAGTATTGAGAAGGGTGTTGTTTCCCTAATTTTTTTCTCGGCCTGTTTATCCATTGTGTACAGAAAGGCCATTGAATTGTTTGAGTTAATTTTATATCCAGCTACTTCACTGAAGCTGTTTAACAGGCTTAGGAGTTCTCTGGTGGAACTTTTAGGGTCATTTATATATACTATCATATCATCTGCAAAAAGTGATGTTTTGAGTTCTTCCTTTCCAATTTGTATCCCCTTGATCTCCTTTTGTTGTCTAATTGCTCTGGCTAGGACTTCAAGTACAATGTTGAATAGGTAGGGAGAGAGTGGGCAGCCTTGTCTAGTCCCTGATTTTAGTGGGATTTCTTCCAGTTTCTCACCATTTACTTTGATGTTGGCTACTGGTTTGCTGTAGATTGCTTTTATCATGTTTAGGTATGAGCCTTGAATTCCTGATCTTTCCAAGACTTTTATCATGAATGGGTGTTGGATTTTGTTAAATGCTTTCTCAGCATCTAAAGAGATGATCATGTAGTTTTTGTCTTTGAGTTTGTTTATATACTGGATTATGTTGATGGATTTCCGTATATTGAACCATCCTTGCATCCCTGGGATGAAAACTACTTGGTCAGGATGGATGATTGTTTTGATGTGTTCTTGGATTCGGTTAGCGAGAACTTTATTGAGGATTTTTGCATCGATATTCATAAGGGAAATTGGTCTGAAGTTCTCTATCTTTGTTGGGTCTTTTTGTGATTTAGGTATCAGAGTAATTGTGGCTTCATAGAATGAGTTGGGTAGAGTACCTTCTGTTTCTATTTTGTGGAATAGTTTGTGAAGAACTGGGATTAGAACTTCTTTGAAGGTCTGATAGAACTCTGCACTAAACTCATCTGGTCCTGAGATTTTTTTGGTTGGGAGACTATTAATGACTGCTTCTATTTCTTTAGGGGATATAGGACTGTTTAGATCATTAAACTGATCTTGATTTAACTTTGGTACCTGGTATCTGTCTAGAAACTTGTCCATTTCATCCAGGTTCTCCAGTTTTGTTCAGTATAGCCTTTTGTAGAAGGATCTGATGGTGTTTTGGATTTCTTCAGGATCTGTTGTTATGTCTCCCTTTTCATTTCTGATTTTGTTAATTAGAATACTTTCCCTGTGCCCTATAGTGAGTCTGGCTACGGGTTTATCTATCTTGTTGATTTTTTCAAAGAACCAGCTCTTCTTTGGTTGATTCTTTGAATAGTTCTTCTTCTTTCCACTTGGTTGATTTCACCCCTGAGTTTGATTATTTCCTGCAGTCTACTCCTCTTGGGTGAATTTGCTTCCTTTTCTTCTAGACCTTTTAGGTGTTTTGTCAAGCTGCTAATGTGTGCTCTCTCTAGTTTCTTTTTGGAGGCACTCAAAGCTATGAGTTTTCCTCTTAGAAATGCTTTCATTGTGTCCCATAAGTTTGGGTATGTTGTGGCTTCATTTTCATTAAACTCCAAAAAGTCCTTAATTTCTTTCTTTATTCCTTCCTTGACCAAGGCATCATTGAGAAGAGTGTTGTTTAGTTTCCACATGTGTGTTGGCTTTCTATTATTTATTTTGTTATTGAAGATCAGCCTTAGTCCATGGTGGTCTGATAGGATGCATGGGACAATTTCAATATTTTTGTATCTGTTGAGACCTGTTTTGTGACCAATTATGTGGTCAATTTTGGAGAAGGTACCGTGAGGTGCTGAGAAGAAAATATATCCTTTTGTTTTAGCATAAAATGTTCTGTCATATATCTGTCAGATCCATTTGTTTCATAACCTCTGTTAGTTTCACTGTATCCCTGTTTAGTTTCTGTTTCCATGATCTGTCCATTGGTGAAAGTGGTGTGTTGAAGTCTCCCACTATTATTGTGTGAGGTGCAATGTGTGCTTTGAGCTTTACTAAAGTATGTTTAATGAATGTGGCTGCCCTTTTATTTGGAGCATAGATGTTCAGAATTGATAGTTCCTCTTGGAGGATTTTACCTTTGATGAGTATGAAGTGCCCTTCCTTGTCTTTTTTGATGACTTTGGGTTGGAAGTCGATTTTATTAGATATTAGCATGGCTACTCCAGCTTGTTTCTTCATACCATTTGCTTGGAAAATTGTTTTCCAGCCTTTCATTCTGAGGTAGTGTCTATCTTTTTCTCTGAGATGAGTTTCCTGTAAGCAGCAAAATATTGGGTCCTCTTTGTGTAGCCAGTCTGTTAGTCTATGTCTTTTTATTGGGGAGTTGAGCCCATTGATATTAAGAAATATTAAGGAAAAGTAATTGTTGCTTCCTTTTATTTTTGTAGATAGAGGTGGCATTCTGTTCTTGTGGCTGTCTTCTTTTAGGTTTGTTGAGGGATTACCTTCTTGCATTTTCTAGGACGTGGTTTCCGTCCTTGTATTGGTTTTTTTCTGTTATTATCCTTTGAAGGGCTGGATTCGTGGAAAGATAATGTGTGAATTTAGTTTTGTCGTGGAATACTTTGGTTTCTCCATCTATGGTAATTGAGGCTGGGTATAGTAGCCTGGCCAGGAATTTCTGTTCTCTTAGTTTCTGTATAACATCTGTCCAGGCCCTTCTGGCTTTCATAGTCTCTGGTGAAAAATCTGGTGTAATTCTGATAGGCTTGCCTTTATATGTTACTTGACCTTTTTCCCTTACTGCTTTTAGTATTCTATCTTTATTTGGTGCATTTGTTGTTCTGATTATTATGTGTCGGGAGGAATTTTTTTTTCTGGTCCAGTCTATTTGGAGTTCTGTAGGCTTCTTGTATGTTCATGGGCATCTCTTTCTTTAGGTTTGGGAAGTTTTCTTCTATAATTTTGTTGAAGATATTTTCTGGCCCTTTCAGTTGAAAATCTTCATTCTCATCTACTCCTATTATCCGTAGGCTTGGTCTTCTCATTGTGTCCTGGATTTCCTGGATGTTTTGAGTTAGGATCTTTTTGGATTTTCTATTTTCTTTGATTGTTGTGCTGATGTTCTCTATGGAGTCTTCTGCACCTGAGATTCTCTCTTCCATCTCTTGTATTCTGTTGCTGATCCTCACATCTATGGTTCCAGATTTCTTTCCTAGGGTTTCTATCTCCAGCGTTGCCTCAATTTGGGTTTTCTTTATTGTGTCTACTTCCCTTTTTAGGTCTTGAATGGTTTTATTCAGTTCCATCACCTGTTTGGTCTAGTTTTCCTGCAATTCTTTAAGGGATTTTTGTGCTTCCTCTTTAATGTCTTCTACCTGTTTAGCAGTGTTCTCCTGTATTTCTTTAAGTGTGTTATTAAAGTCCTTCTTGATGTCCTCTACCATCATCATGAGATATGCTTTTAGGTCCGGGTCTAGCTTTTCCAGTGTGTTGGGGTGCCCTTGACTGGGCAAAGTGGGAGTGCTGGGTTCTGATGATGGTGAGTGGTCTTGGTTTCTGTTAGTAAGATTATTATGTTTACCTTTCGCCATCTGGTAATCTCTGGAGTTAGTTGTTATAGTTGTCTCTGTTTAGAGATTGTTCTTCTGGTGATTCTGTTAGCCTCTATCAGCAGACCTGGAAGAAAGGCTCTCTCCTCTGAGTTTCAGTGGTCAGAGCACTCTCTGCAGGCAAGCTCTCCTCTTACAGGGAAGGTGCACAGATATCTGGTGTTTGGACCTCCTCCTGGCCGAAGATGAAGGCCCAAAACAGGATCTTTCCCAGAAGCTGTGTTGCTTTGGCGGGTCACAGAAGCTGTCAGCTTGTGTGGTGCACACTCTCACCTGTGCAGACTATGTTCGGTGGAGTCCTGGAACCAAGATGGCTACCGCCAATCTAAAGGCAAAAGCCTCCCGGGCCGGTGGACACCTGTCCTCTGGCCAGGAAGGTGGCCAGATGTTTGGGACCCGAAAAGGTTACTGCCTCAGTAGCTCTGTGGCTCCTGCCTGTCCCAGAAGCTGTCAGCTTCTGTGGTGCACACTCTCACCTGTGCAGACTAAGTTCAGCGGAGTCCCAGAACCAAGATGGCTCCCGCCGATCCTGAGGCAAAGGGCTCCTGGGCCGGGTGGACACCTGTCCTCTGGCCTGGAGGGTGGCAGGATGTTTAGGGCCCGAAAAGGGTGCTTCCTCAAAGGCTCTGTGGCTCCTGCCTGTTCCACAAGCTGTCAGGTTCTGTGGTGCACACTCTCACCTGTGCAGACTAAGTTCCTAAGTTCGGCAAAGTCCCAGAACCAAGATAGCTCCCTCAGATCCTGAGGCAAAGGGCTCCCGGGCCGGGTGGACACCTGTCCTCTGGCCAGGAGGGTGGCCGGATGTCTGGGGCCCAAAACGGGTGCTGCTTCAGAGACTCTGTGGCTCCCACCTGTCCCAGAAGCTGTCAGCTTCTGTGGTGCACACTCTCACCTGTGCAGACTAAGTTCCTAAGTTCGGTGGAGTCCCGGAACCAAGATGGCTCCCGCAGATCCTGAGGCCAAGGGCTCCCGGGCCGGGCAGACACCTGTCCTCTGGCCAGGAGGGTGGCCAGATGTCTTGAGCCCGAAAAGGGCACTGCCTCAGAGGCTCTGTGACTCCCGCCTTTCCCAGAAGCTGTCAGCTTCTGTGGTGCACACTCTCACCTGTGCAGACTAAGTTCAGTGGAGTCCCGGAACCAAGATGGCTCCCACTGATCCTGAGGCAAAGGGCTCCCGGGCCGGGTGGAGACCTGTCCTCTGGCCGGGACGGTGGCCGGATCACCTGAAGTCTTAAGATCCCGTGGCTGGTGTTGTGAGTAGCTGGCGGGTGTCAGCTGACTCTGCGCCCTAGCTACCCCGATGCTGGTAGGACCAGAAGGGCTTGTGCCCCTACTCAGGCCGGGTTTTCTGCTTCCCTAACTAATGCAGTCTCAGGTCCCGCACGATTGGATTGGAGCAGACGCTGTGTTCCACTCACCAGAAGTCTTAAGATCCCGTGGGGGTGTTGTGGGTAGCTGGAGGGTGTCAGCCGACTCTGTGCCCTAGCTACCCCGGTGCTGGTCAGACCGGAAGGGCCCTTTTTTTATATATATAAGTGAAAGAGTAAAATTGTACCTGTTTCATCAAATCGGGGCAAGGTTTGATTGGGTTGTCCTGGTCTAGGCACGAGTGAAGCATCAGCATCTCTGTGGTGGGAGGAATAGGACAGGTTCCCAGACCAGGTCCCTGGACCCTTCTTATTCTCCATCACTCGCCAGCATTGAGCAACGTACTTGACATGTGATGTCAGTCGTGTAATCGGTGCCTTGATTGAAACTGTCAGGGTTTCATGGAATGCCGCAGGGGCACTCTGTGCACAGTCCAATGCCTGCTGAGTAGTCTTTATTAGCCAGAACATGAGTCTTTATCCACTCTGTATGCTTAATATACTTCACGTTTCAAATTGACATCGACTCTTTACATGATTAAGTTTTCCATTATGAATGACATAAAGCCATAGTTTTTAATTGATTCATAATATTGTGTCAGCATCATTACTATCTAACTCCAGAGTATTTTCATCATGCCAAAGAGACACAGCATACTCCTCAGCACATGAGGCCACCCTGCTTTACACAGCCTCTGACAGTAGCCACCCTGCTTTCCGCTTTGGATTTGTTCATTCTTGTCATTTCACAGAAATGGAGCCTTGGTGTAAGGTGGCTAGTCAGTTAAAGAGAGCTTTCTGATTGCCCAAAGGACCAGAGTTCTATACCCAGCACCCATGCCAGACAGCTCACAAACACCTGTGACTCCAGCCCTGGGGCATCCAATGTCCTCTTATGGCCTCTGAAGGTACCTGCACTTATGTGCACACACCTATATACAGGCATATGTACATACCCAT
Source organism: Mus musculus (assembly GCF_000001635.26). NCBI lineage: Eukaryota > Metazoa > Chordata > Mammalia > Rodentia > Muridae > Mus > Mus musculus. The sequence goes on along the minus strand of NC_000067.6, from coordinate 78,799,234 downwards.
AATTTAAAATAAATAAATTAAAAGAACCTTAGGACTGGAAAGATGGCTCCGTGGTTAAGAGCAGTTTTTATTGTAGAGAATCTGAGTTCAGTTCCCATCAGGTAGCTCACAAACATCTTTAACTCCATCTCCCTGGAATCTGACGCCCTCTTCTGGCCTCCACAGGCATATGCAAAGACATATACACTCACAGAGACACATGCACACATACACATAAAATTAAATCTTGAGAAATGGACTTGTAACTATGGGTTTCTTCTTCATGACTGGCTTCTCTCACTTTGCAAAGTGTCGCCAACATTCAACTACGTCAGAAAACCATCTATTATATATATTAGAATCTTGTTGTAGTTTAGATACGCCATCTTAGCCTGTTCATACATCGATGGCAAAATTCCACTGACTATAATCTCTAAGGAACAGAAATTCATTTGGCACTTCTGGATGTGGGAAGTCCAAGATAACAAGTGGCAAAGGGTTCCTATCTGGTGACGTCCTGCTTTCTGTTTCCAGGAAGGTTCCTTGTTGTTGCTGCTGCTGCTGTATAAGCAGAAGCCAGAAGAAATATGGAACTGAGGGGTTCCTATCCATGTCCTCCCCCTAGGGAACTACCTTTTAACATGGCTGTATAATGGTGATATTTCATGTTTTACAGACAAACATTCACAGCTCTGCACTGACCTTCATTTCCGACTTGTGTTGGAGCTCAAGACCTATGTCTTTCTTAAGCACACACATTAATATGGCTTTCTGGATCCCCAGCAACATGTCAAAAACTTTTCAAAGTCTCCATCAATGTTCCATTCTTCAATTCTCTCTTTTAAGCTCTTTTTCTTTTTCTTTCTCTCTTCCTTCCTTCCTTCCTTTTTTTCCTGTAAACTTATTGCTTGCCCCCAAAACTATCCATTGTCTTAGGCAACCACGAAGTTAATCAGTTGCCTTTAGTTGTATACAACAAACATCCGTGAGTGCATAGCTTTTCTCACTGGGTAAGATGTGAGTCAAGTTAGCAAAGACAGCCTTGCAAACAGGATTGAGCTGGCTTTAGTTAGCACTTTGACACAACCTAGAATCAGCTGGAAAGAGAGTTTTTAAGAGGGAACTATGTATATTGGGTTTACCTGTGGCCATACCTTTGATGGGTTGTCTTAAGTTAATAGGTATGAGAAGCCCCAGTCCACTGTGGGTGGTACTATGCCCTAGGCAGAAGGTCCTGAACTATGTGAGTGGAATGAAATCAAGCTAAGCACAAGTAAGCTAATATATATGCATTCATTTCTCTCTGCTCTTGAATACAGATAAGAGAGTGTTTTAAGTTCCTATCTTGATTTTCCCACGATGACAGACTGGAACCTGAAATTGTAAGCTACAATAAACTCCCTTCTCCTCTAAGTTATTTCATGTTAGGATATTTTATCATAATAAAAGTAAAACTAGGACAAAGGTCTTTCAGGAAATAGCCATAAAGACAAGGCAATGGCAATGCTTTGGGATTGAGTCTTTAAAAGAACTCTAGTCTTGTTCTGCTCCCTCTGCTTAACTGCCTGGCATGTAGTAACTGCTCGATAAGTAGCTGTTACTATTGTTGTTGTAATCATTACCTCATTCCTTTAAACACTGAGAGGGAAACAACTACCATATTTTTGATTTCACGAATAGAAAAGGGAATCAGAAAGGTGTTAAGAAATTTTCAAGAGTCATATAACTAGCTTTGAGGGTGTTGCTACAGAGAAATAGTAAGATGATCACAAAGCTTATGCTACCACATGCCACCAACCAGCTCTAAAAATAGCCAGGGCCTAAAACCAGGTTAAACAAAGGCTAGGTTCCAGGTCTGGTTCATTATAACCATCAAGGACTGGGGTCTCCCACTTTGCTTCCCTGTTTTCTATATATTCATCAAGGAAGACAAAAAGAAAAAAAAAATCTATGCACACAGTGATACAAAGGAAGTCCCAGAGAGCAGGAAAGGAGCAGTGGAGAAAGATGTCCAACATGTACCAGTGGCTAGACAGAGAGAATCTCCTTCTCTCCATTTTGCAATTTTTAAAGATTTATTTTACTTACCTGTGTGTACAGGTGAGTGGGTGGGTGCCCCCCTAAAGCTATCAATAAGTGATGCCTCCTAAGGTCAGAAGAAAGAATTGGATCCCCCAGATCTGGAGTTAAAGGCAATTCTAAGCCATCCAATGAGTGTGCTGTGAAAGGAACTTCCAAAGATTCCTAATCACCCCCTTCACGTGGCTTTCCACTTCACGTACACAGTCAGGCTGCATCTTCCTTCTCTGACATCATTTTTAAGACACAGAAGACCACCTTCTACCTACTAGCCACTCCTCCTGTGTCCTGTTTGGGTGAGCACACCTACTCCCTCATGGAAGGTAACTGCCCAGAGATGGGGAAATATCAATGTATCCTGCATCTTTTAAGGCTAGGGGGGAGGGGAAGACCTTAGAAAGGTAAACATAGGGGCCAGGGTCTAAATTCCTGAGTCATACGCTTTCCTCGTCCATAAGAAGGTCATAGCCAGACTCTCAGAAAAGCAACTGGGGAAGGATAATGAAAATGCCTTATTCAGTTCCCACCAGCATCTCTATTTGTAGTTATAGCCAGCTACCCTACACTCTTCCCCATCTTTTCTTAATGAAGAACCTGAGTAGAAAATGTGAAACCATTTCATGCAGGCCAGCTCCCAGTCGTTTGCCCCTTCCCTCCACTTGCCCTACACATTTTTGTTTGTTTGTTTGTTTTGCTAAAGGATTCATCATTAGTAGTAGGAGGAATCCATAAATGAAAGCAGTCTCCAGCTTCCACAATCTAAGAACCACATATGACAGTAAGAGAGTATTAATATTAACTTCAATTGGAAGATGGAAACCTGAGGTCAAGGAGATGCTAAAGGAATCAATACTCTCACCTTGAAGACCAGGTGACTCTGAACTTAAAGTTTCACTGAGGCTTAAAGTAGATATGTAGTGGGGTGGTAGGCATGTAAACCATGGAGCTAGAGCAGGATTGGGACAAACAGAAAGCAGGAGACATGTTGTGAGTCAACCTGCACATGCAGAATAGGAACTAGCACCTGTATTGTCTTTGGGACAGACCAAATAATATGAACTCAGCTCAAATCAGGGTAAGGAGCTTAACCCTGCAAACTGGGAAGGAGTGCCTGCTGTCCAGATATGGGATGTAGATCACATCAGAGGAGATTTCTTTTTTTTTTTTTTTTTTTCAGAGGAGATTTCAAAGGGGAAGCTGGAAGGTAGTTACTACTCTAGTTCAATATGGGAGTGAAGGCTGGACACCCAACCAAACTAAGGTTAACTGAGTCATCACAGCCATGTAACCTTAACTACTATTCCACAAAAGCATGTTAGAGAACAACATTTCAAGAGAGCATGGACAGATGAGATGACTAGCAGGAATGGTCCAGGAGTCTAAAGTCATTCTGGAACAAGGAGGGATGAGACACTTCCATCATTCAATCTTAGCCAAGTAGTATGGCCCAGATCAGCAAGAAAATGCTGAGAGAGGGTAGCCTGTTCTTGGGAAGGGATTCTACTAGCATCAATAAGAAGGTACAGGAGCTGATGGGTATAATTGTGGGAACACACCAACCCAGGTCAAATTGTACCTTCCTTCTTGACATCATTTTTAGGAAACAAATGGCTGCTTCCTACCTCCAAGCTACTTCTCTATGACCTGGAAAATAACAAGTATATTTGGACAAGGACACCTCCTATCTATGTGGAAGGTAGCCAGATAGAGGCAAAGGTCAACATGTCCTGCATCTTTTAAGCCTAGAGGGAAGGAGAAGACCTTGGGAGGGCAAAAGTAGGGACCAGAGTCTAAACTCCTGAGTCACATGTTTTCCTCATTCACTCCAGAGTCATGACCAAACTCTCAGGAAAGTGACTGGGAGCGATGAGGCTGCCAGTAAAAATCAGTGAAGAGCACTGGCCTTTTGCATTCCACCTCAAGCTGCTAACAGTGCCATCATGGACAGAGGCAGATGACTCTTTGCTCCGCCCCTGCTTCCATTCCTTATTAACATGTTACCCAGTCTCTAGTAAGAGTAATTTTGCCCTATGCTGCAAGACCTTATTCACACAACCACTCATCCAATGAGAACCAACTACTCCTCTCCTGGTAGAGCTAGGTGGTCCAGCATAGGGATCTAACCATGCATCCTTACATCCATCTCGAAACTGATTTGGGCACTGGAACACTCCAACACATGTGGGAATAAAAGAAAGAGGGCCAGAGGAAGTCTGTAGCCTTAGACAAAAGGGAAGCAGAAGAATAACTCTTTTGGAAACTAAATAGGTTGTTTGCTTTAGGTCCCTGTGCCCTGCAGCATGCTGCTGGAATTCACCTCACATCACCCAGACAGCTCTGAAGGCATCCTGTACCCCTGAGTTGCTGCTTGCTGGGTTCCCAAACTGTTCTCATACAGTGGGTTCACCCCTCCCCCCTCCTCTACTCCTCCCACCTTCACCTTCACCTTCTTCTGCCTCCAAGGACTACTACAAGAAACAAGGCTATATGCCATCCTTTTAAAAAAAATCATGCTTTTCCCTTGGATCTAAGGATATGTTGTCCCTCTCTGCTTTCCGAAATATTTAACTATAAGCCAGCTTACATCAAGGGACTTTTTGTGAAGCATAACATGGTGTGTATCAGGCAATAGGCTCCCAGCTATAAGAACATCGTCTTTATAATAGTTTTCCTCACAGAACCCATCCAGAGCCTGTGATTTGAACAGTGATTTATTTGATTTCTCAGTATTCTAACACTTTTCTGAACAAACATCTTCCTTACAAGATGGCTACACCTGTGAGCAAGAGCTTATAGCAACCTAAAGCCCCATCCATATTCCTTCTCACTAAGATCACTATGTCTGCCCTGGTGACTAACAGTATTTTCCTCTCTCCTCAACAGGACAAGTCAACAAGTATCTGCAGTTGGCTCCATCCCTGGCTCACTCCCACCAAAACTCCTCTTCTTAAACATACTCACAGCCAAAAAAGAGACCATCATCTTGACTTGGTAACTAGACACTAGGGAAAAGGGAGGCAAAAAGGAAAAACTGAGTTCAAAGACTAGGGCTGAGTGGGATGGGTTTGAGGTTTGGATCGGATCCAGTTCTCTGATTTTGGGACTCATTCTCAGGGACTAAGACATGAGTCCTGGGAATTCCCAGAGAGAACAGTAGAATTGTCTCACTCTTTCAGAGGGCACCCTAAGAAGGACATCATGCAGCTGGGCAGTGTCAGGTGAGGCAGACCCTCAGAAACCAGTGGTCCAGGGAAGATTTTCTGTAGTTGGCTGCTACTCTACTGGGGTGACTGGTCATGGAGAATTTCGACCGAAGAGGAGGAAGGGATTTTCTTAAAGATCACCCCACCCTGCCCTTCTATTTACAGACAAGAACAAGGGAAATCACTCTTAAAACATCTTATCCAAAATTGAATATCAAATAATCACTCTTATACCTCCTATTCAGTCAAGGCCTAGGGAAGAAGTAAATTAAACAGTTACCTATGTGTGCCTTCGCAGACCTAAATAAATATCCAATGCTTCCTACCATGCAGCCTCCAACTAATTGTGTGGAAGGCAAAGGTTGAGAGAAGAGAAAGTGAAATGAGAGAGAGCAGAAGACAGAAGACCAAAGAAAGAACACACAGAATACTATACAGACATTAAAATGAATATAGATGTATAGATATATATGTTAGAAGTAACACATACATTAAACAATTAAAATATGTCCCTGAAAGAAATAAGACAATTACTCTAAAAGAATTGGACACCCTCTCTCATGACCTCCTTCTCTCTTTTGGTGTGATATTGTTTATATAGAGAGAGTGATGCACAGAGAAAGAGAGCAAACTAAGGAGGAGGATAAGTCAATAGATGGGCAAACAGATGGAGAAACAGGCATTCCAACAGATAAATAAGAAGTTATTATCAGCTGAGACCTGTCCATGAGACAGTTTTCTTAATCTTTGCAATGATGTTGGAAACATGGAGAACCAGAGTCCATAAAGCTACTAGGTAGCAAACCCTATAGGTGAGTCCAGGTGCCTCTGACGCCAGCTTCCCGATGATGGCTTCGCCGTGATGGCACTTAACATAAAGAGGCTAAAAGCATTTCAAGGTTAAAAATCCTTCCTCAAGAAACCCAAAGGATAATGGAACTCAAGGGGCAGAAGGGAATAAATAAAGTAAGTGAAAGAACAAAACAAGAAGACAGGGAAACAAACATCCCCCAAGAGGCCTCCACGGTCAGCCTGACTTCATCCTGCAGCTCAAGGGGGCATCTGTCTCAGAGGGAAAACCAAGTTTCTTCCCACACATACAGAGTGGCTGAGAGAGTCTGGGTCTACCAACCACTGTGCATCGAACGTCTCCTCTATCTGTTCTGCTTTTGATTGTTCTGTTAAGGATCAAATCCAGGATCTTAGGTCTGCTCTTCAAGAACTCTTCCACTGAGCTACAATCCCCAGTCCATCCCTCCTGTTTTAATTTGGATCAGTTGAGACCTCAGCACAAAAGCATAAACACCTTCTAATTTCTCTACTCTGGGAGTCCTGGGAATCAAACTCAGCTCATCAAGCTTGGTGACAAGCACCTTTACCCATGGACTCCTCTCACCATCCTGTATTTGTACTTATGAAAATTTATAATGACACAAATGTTGTAGGGCTTAAGGAAATTCACTGTTATAACATCTTATCCAAAATTAAATATCAAATAATTACTCTTACATCTCCTATGCAGTCAAGCTTCAACTCATCTTTATTTGAAAACTGTGTGGGTAGACTGTTTGGGATGAAAGCTCTATGCTGTTTAACCATCTGCTGTAGGTCTCTTGGTCTTAGCATCGAGGTTGTGGTTAAATGACACATATTTTACATTTAAATATTTGAAAACATGACCATCATTGTTGAGAAACCTCTCGGTCGATTTCTCTGGCAAGTTTTTTGTCTATCTTTCCCATAGAATAACCTTTGATCATACACAAAATGCTCATTTCAATAGCTTTAGTAGCATAAGAAATGAGACTCAAACTGCCAGAATATATCCACTAGAGGCAATCTATGAAAGCTAGCTACTTCATGGTGTAGAAGAGGAACCTGGGACCCAAGAGAAAGTCTCTTCCTGGAATAAACAATAGTGCCTATCTTGGGCTCTATAATGCTTAGGACAAACTCGTCAGTGAGCAACACAAGGCTGGATGGCTGTAAGTGTCAGGATACTTCATCTTCCTTGGGTGTTACTCTGCTATTGCAATGCTAAGGTCAACATGGCATCCTGCCTGGTATCATAGCATGGGCCAAAAACCCATAGCTGGATAAGTCATAGACTTTGGGAGAACCAAGTACTATTATCATGCTAAATGGGCATAGTAACAAACTGTATCCTAAGTTCTTGTCTTTATACCCATAGATCAGAGAGAGCATCTCATCAGAGAAGCTTCTTTTGCAGCAAATGCAAGTTAATAAAGAAAACCACAACTAATCAAGGTACAGAGAATAGGAGACTTTGGAGTGCTTATCTCTAAATGGGACTCTGCATCACAATCCCTCCCCCAAGAATTAGGGTCATCAGAAAAGAAGAAAAAAAGATGGTAAAACCCAGAGACATTAAGGTCTATCACAAAGCAGAATTTACTAAACATGACATTGTACACATGAACTCAGAGTAACTTGTACTACATGCATAAGACTTGTACAAGAGGCAGCCAACCAAAGGCTGTGCATGAATGTTGAAGGGCTCATGGAGTCCTACACCTATATGAGGAGTTATTAGCAATTGATGGCTGCCAGGGGAAGGAGTGCCAGTGTTCTTCAGGGATGTGGGGCCTAAAAGGCTACTCATACTCTGGTGGATGGCAGCACTAAATAGACTTGGTGGGTAATAGAGAGAAAAAGACAAAGACAGAGACAGAGGAGTGTATACATTTGGAGGGAAAAGTAAAGTGTGGGGAATAGGGGGAGAATTAGAAGGGAGAGAGTGTGGGGTGTATTTCATCCAAACATGCTATATGAATGTGTGAATGTTAGATAAAATATTAACATGTATATCAAAAAACACTGAGCATGGTTAATTTGCAAAGAGACTACATGAGCAACTGTAGAGATATACTTTTTATGTGAATGGATATCTAAAGAGTATGAAGCTCATTGCTTTACAAACAATGTTCAGCATGAAAAGCTGTGCTTCTAGAGTGCTCACACAGGACCCAGATAATCAAAGCAAAACAAATTCCAAGACACTATAATTAAGACAGAGTGGGCATATAAAAATCCCTCTAACCAATTCCTTCTCTCCATCACATGACCTAGGCTTTCTCTTCTAAACCACTGGGCTCCAAAGAGCACATTATGAAATTACTGATCTAGTTCAGTCCCTTCATGTCACTAAGAGATGGAAGCACAGGCTCATACAGCCATTCATTTAGCAAAGCAGGGGCCAAGTGAGGACCAGTTTCCAGAACCCTAACCCAAGGTTATTTCCAAAGAATTGCTACCCTAGATGAATTCACGTAGTCTCTTCAGTAGTTTCCTACTTATGATTGACAGCATTTCCATAGACTCTTATCTTCTGATCAATGCCTGCAGCAGCCTCTGCAATCAATACCTGTTGATAAAGGGCAACTAATATGCCCTCGGAGTGAGACGTCTCCACCCTTGACAGAAGAAGGTATCTGCAGCCTGTACCGCCCACCAGAGCATTCATGCCAGTCCTCTGAGTGAGTAAGCACCAGTTCTTGGAGATGGAATAGAAGGGCTTGCAGAAACCATTTAGATTTTTAGATCATTTATCTTTTTTTTATAAGTGAGAATATGTAATCACTTTATAAATTGGAGAGTGCTTTAGAGGTGTTAATGCTATGTATGTCCAAATGTCAACTTGAAATAGAAAAGAGATTTGTCAATAAGTGCAGTACGTGGACTACTGTCATTGGAGTTACTAGGGAATTACTATTGGAAGTAGTAAAAAGACGGTCTCCTAGATGGAACATAATTCTACATTTGAACAAAATTCCCAGATGGATCTTCTAAAAATGCCCAGGAACAGAGGTGAAAAAAACTATAGCAATTTCCTGGTCAAAACCTAGCTCTTCTGTTATGTATAAGTGTTATGTATTGGGAAAAGCTCTATCCTTCTGTATCTCAGTGTTTTAGGTGAGAGATGCAAGATGCTGGCTGGGCTAATGAAGAAGCTTTTATGCTTGCCAACGGATTCTCTGGCTCTTTTCCAAATAACTGAGCCAGTTGATTCTCTGAGACAATTCTCTGCTGTAGCATAACAGAGTGCTTCAGGGCAGGCTGACCTACCTCTTCCATCAATCAGACATCAGTTCCCTCCCAGAAGGTCAGGGGATTGTTTCAAGGTCCCTAATGGTTTCTCTCTCTTGAAGGTAGAGTAATAAAATTAATCTCTTCTGCATCACCCATTTTACTCTTTCTTTATTCTCACTCCTAATTTTTTTTAAATTGAGACACATTTATAAGTAGTGAAGTTCAGGAAATATAAACTGTATTATTATTATTATTATTATTATTATTATTATTATTATTATTATTATTCAGAGTTAAGAGGGAATTATAAAAATTGTTTGACTGGAAACAAGGATTGAAAGTCAATGCAGAATTCAAATGGAAGCTGGTATGGGGTCCCCATTAAAAGTCTTTTTTATTTTTTTATTATTTCTTCTAATTTTTGCTTATAATAGAATTACATCATTTCTCTGTTTCCTTTCCTTTCTCCAAACTCTCACACAAGCTCTTCCTTGCTTTTTTTCAAATCCATGGCTTCCTTTTTCATTGACTGTTCTTACATGCATGTGTGTGTGTGTGTGTGTGTGTGTGTGTGTGTGTGTGTGTGTGTATACTTGCATACATACATACATACATACACACACATATTCCAAAATATAACCTGTTCAGTCTATAGTTTTCCAAACTAGAGATGACCTCAGGCCACTCAATTCCTGGCCTCTCCGACTTTCCTTTGAAATCTACCCTCTATTACCCTATAGTTTTGGCATTCTGCATATCTGTAAAAATTGGCATGATGTGGTAACATTTATGTTTGCTGCCAGCTTGGATCATGGCTGCAGTGACTTCTAAACGTCTTCATGTCCAAATATTGTGAAATGTCTTTAGGGCTACAACCTTAGGTGGCCCTGTGTTCTCTCTTCTCTTGCAAACGTTTTTTAAATGAGTTAACGGTCTTACACCTGGAACCTTCGTTGTAAGGAGTCCTATGTCTTCCTGGGATGCCCTCAACGCATCTTTTGCCCAGATGCAGAGCACTTTGTATTAATCTCTTCAGAAACCGCATACTCATCCCCAGCTTTACCAAGATTTTCTACCCAACCACATGTTGTTTCAGTCTTTCTCCTTTACTTTCTGCTCCTGTCATTCACTATAATTGTGGCTTAATGCAGCTAGCAATGACCATGCCTCAGCCTGAATGCTGCAGTGTCATGAAAATTCCTCCACCAGATTAATTTATCTACCATCCTCAAAACTGGACTCTGGTAATGTCTCAGGACACAAACAAAGCGTAAACAAATTCCTTGCCAGACTCTAACACTGCTCTTCAGTCAAATCTCCAGAACATTCTTATTACCCTGTAAGAACACTCTTAGTTCTTATTCTCATCAGCATTCTGTTTCCTGAACTCCTGCAAGAATCAGCCTTCAATCCCTAGTATACATCTCCAAACTTTTCCAAATTCTTCAGAAAAGTCCAGTGTGAAAGGACCATGGGCATAATGACATGGAGAGCAATCTGGGATCAAATGCCAACTAGAAAATGTCACTTATAACTTAGTAAATGAAACATGTGCTCCATTTAAAAAGAGGAAAGGAAGAGAAGGGGAGGAAAGAAGGTTGGGGAGGGGAGGGGAGGGGAGGAGAGGTCTCCTAAGCCATAGCTATCGATCCCAGGACTTAGGGGTGCAGCTGGACTCCCTCTAGCTAGAACCTCACTCCCCATGGAGACTTGGGAGTTTCTTTTTCCTTCCAAAATCCTTTAGTTATCCTGTGCCATGGATGAAATGGTCTAGGCACTGATCAAACAAAGGCTCTGTTTTCCTGTGACTATGCTTTAACATGGGGGGGGGGGCGGGGGGAGATACAGAGACAGAGAGACAGAGAGAAACAGAGAGAGAGAGAGAGAGAGAGACAGAGAGAGGGAGGGGAGGGGAGGGAAGGGAAGGGAAGGGAAGGGAAGGGAAGGGAAGGGAAGGGAAGGGAAGGGAAGGGAAGGGAAGGGAAGGGAAGGGAAGGGAAGGGAAGGGAAGGGAAGGGAAGGGAAGGGAAGGGAAGGGGAAGGGAAGGGAAGGGAAGGGAAGGGAAGGGGAAGGGAAGGGAAGGGAAGGGAAGATTTGGTAACTGTAAGCAAATGTTATTGGGAATGTGTCCTAGCTCACTTTCTACTGCTGTATTAGATATCATGACCCAAACCAATTTGGAGAGAAAAGGGTTTATTACATCTCACTGATTATAGTACATCACTGACAGAAACCAACGGGGTAGATTTTAAAGCAGAAACCACAGAGGAAGGCTGCCTACTTGCTCATTCTCTGGCTCATGTTCAGTTATCTTTCCTATATAGTCCACTGGACTAGGGATGGTAACACAGTGGGCTGAGCTCTCCAACATGAATCATGTCATAGTTAGATTTTCTGGTACTATGATAAAATACTATGACCAAAAGCAACTTAAGGAGGAAACCATTTATTTTATTTCATATCCCCAGATAACAGTCCATCACTGAGGGAAGTCAATGGAAAATTCAAGAATGGCAGGAAAGGGGAGACAGAGACAGAGACAGAGACAGAAACAGAGACAGAGACAGAGAGAGGAGGGAAGGGAAGGGAAGGCATGCAGAAGGCATGGAGGGGTGCTGCTTACTGCCTTGCTCTGCATGAATGCTCGGCTGCTTTCTTATACACCTCAGGACCACCTAATCAGAGGTGACCCCACTTACAATGGGCTGGGCCCTCCTGCATAAGCACTAATAAAAAAACGCCCTACAGACCAATCTTATGGAGGCATTTTCTCATTTAAGACTCCTTCTTGGAGCTGAAGGGGTTTGCAACCCCATAGAAAGAACAACAATATTAACCAACCAGACCCCCCAGAGCTCCCAGGGACTAAACCACCAACCAAAGAGTACACATGGAGGGATCCATGACTCCAGCTGCATATGTAACAGAGGATGACCTTATCTGGCATCAGTGAAAGGAAAGGCCCTTGGTCCTGTGAAGGCTTGATGCCCCAGTGTAGGGGAATGCCAGGACAGTGGGGTAGGAGTGAGGAGGAGCAACCACATAGAAGCAGGGGAGGGGGGATGGGATGGGATGGTAGGTTGTGGAGGGGAAACTGGAAAAGGGGATGACATTTGAAATGTAAATAAATAAAATATCCAATAAAAAAAGACTCCTTCTTTCCAGATAAATATTGGTTTGCATCAAGCTGACAAAAAAAAATTACCAATCAAGAAAATTGGTGACATGTCACAGACCAATTTAATGAAGATCATTCCTCAATCAAAGGGCTGTTTTACAATGTGACTCTAATTTGAATCACATTGATAAAAACTGACTAACCAGGGCTGGAGAGATGGTTCAGTGGTTAAAGAGCACCGACTGCTCTTCCAGAGGCTCTAAGTTCGATTCCCAACAACCACATGGTGGCTCACAGCCATCTGTAATGGATACCCTCTTCTGTTGTGTCTGAAGACAGCTACAGTGTACTCATATACATCAAATAAATAAATCTTTTAAAAAACAACTAACCAACCAGTGTAAAAGTCTTATTCCTTTCTTTTCAGAAAGTCTATGAAAATATTCCTACTCCACCCTTCTGTTTGCAAACTCCATCAATCTCAAATTCCCTCTACCTAGAAAGCTTTGATATTCCAGACACCCTGCTTTCTTGCGCGCGCTCGACTGGCCAGGAAGAACGACGCTGCAACAGGATCCTTCTGCACACGTTTATTGGGAGAGCTTGATTGTAGAAGCGAAAAGACCCTGAGCCCAGAACTGGTGCTACTTACATAGGCCTAGGAGAGGCGTGTCTCACATCTGATTGGTTAACTTGTCTTGGCAAAAGAACCTTCACTGCCTATGTATGTGTGGTGGCCAGCAGTAGCCAACTGCCACTCTGCAACTGCCACTCTGCAACGGCTTCCCACATCTCCTCCTTTTTGTTTTAATAAAATGAGGCTGGTCTAGGCCTGTGCAATTATGTCCATCCACTGTGGCTCCTGTTTTAGGTCGTTCCTCTAATGTCACAGCCTTTCCCGTCATAGGGTAACCCTATCGCCACTGGGCCCCTTATCTTAGGTTGGTCTGTGCATGAGGAAAGTTGCCCGTCTCTGGATACCGCAGTACTGTGTGACAGTAACTGCTAAATGACCTAGGGCGAACTTATGGCCCACAAAGGTATACTTATCCCGGTCTCAATCATCAGGAGCAGGATCATCTTCGGATTCATCTTGATCTTTCACGAACCCAAAGTGAATTTTCTTCACCCGGTACCACCGTTCCTCAGCTGAAGAGTTCTGAATCCACGCCGGATCCTTCTCAACAGTCTGTTTTACGGTAAACTTTATTAACCGCTCCTTCCCCGTGATGCAGTTCTGAATCCTCCCTGTAGCAGGGGGTCTTCGCTCATGCCTGAAGATGTTTCTTTTCCCGGGTTTTCGGCACCACTTCTTGCGCGCGCTCGACTGGCCAGGAAGAATGACGCTGCAACAGGATCCTTCTGCACACATTTATTGGGAGAGCTTGATTGGCCAGGAAGAATGACGCTGCAACAGGATCCTTCTGCACACATTTATTGGGAGAGCTTGATTGTAGAGGCGAAAAGACCCTGAGCCCAGAACTGGTGCTGCTTACATAGGCCTAGGAGAGGCGTGTTTCACATCTGATTGGTTAACTTGTCTTGGCAAAAGAACCTTCACTGCCTATGTATGTGTGGTGGCCAGCAGTAGCCAACTGCCACTCTGCAACTGCCACTCTGCAACGGCTTCCCACACTGCTTCACACTCAACCCAGAGAAAACTATTTCAGTCCTTTGCAAAGATTGTCACACACACACACACACACACACACAGTATCATTCGTCAGAAACACTTCCTTAGAAGACTGGGAGCCAGCACTATCCTAGCCTGGTGATTTCCAATTCTACAAGAAAACTGTCTCGTTCCATGCGAGGGGGAGAGGGGGTGGCGCGCACTCCATTTCTTGTCTTTTTCAAAGCGCCTCGCACTGCTTCTCACGGGCCAGGCCGCCAATCCCCCACCCCCCCCCCACCCCACCCCCCACCCCCCAGCCCGCTCTGCCCTGGATTGGTAGCTTGTGTCGATCTTGATGAAAGAGCAACCGATGCTCTCAGGGAGTTTAATGAAGGAGCTCTGTCTGTACTGCAGCAGTTCAAAGAAAGTGACCTGTCTCATGTCCAGAACAAAAGCGCATTTTATGTGGAGTTATGAAGACCTACAGGCAAAGAGAGAAACAAGGCAGCAAGGTACAAGAGTCCACGAAAGGGCCCGATGAAGCAAAAAGCAAGGCCTTGCTTGAGAGGACTGGTTATACTTTGGATGTAACCACGGGACAGAGGAAGTATGGTGGTCCCCCACCAGACAGTACTCAGGTGTGCAACCTGGAACTGGGACAGAGGTCTTCATAGGTAAAATCCCAAGAGACTTGTATGAGGATGAATTGGTGCCCCTTTTTGAGAAGGCTGGTCCTATCTGGGATCTACGGCTCATGATGGATCCACTCTCTGGTCAGAACAGAGGCGATGCCTTTATCACCTTCTGTGGAAAAGAAGCTGCTGAGGAAGCAGTTAAGCTGTGTGGCGGCTGTGAGATTCACCCTGGTAAACACCTGGGAGTGTGCATTTCTGTGGCAAACAACAGACGTTTTGTTGGATCCATTCCAAAGAATAAAACTAAAGAGAACATTCTGGAAGAGTTCAGTAAAGTCACAGAGGGTTTGGTGGGCGTTATTCTCTATCATCAACCCGATGACAAAAAGAAGAATCGGGGGTTCTGCTTCCTTGAATATGAGGACCACAAGTGAGCAGCACAAGCCAGACGCCGGCTGATGAGTGGAAAAGTCAAAGTGTGGGGAAATGTGGTTACAGTAGAGTGGGCTGACCCCGTGGAGGAGACGGATCCAGAAGTCATGGCAAAGGTAAAAGTTTTATTTGTGAGAAACTTGGCAACTACGGTGACAGAAGAAATATTAGAGAAATCATTTTCTGAGTTTGGAAAACTGGAGAGAGTGAAGAAGTTGAAAGATTATGCGTTCGTTCACTTTGAGGACAGGGGAGCTGCTGTTAAGGCTATGGATGAAATGAATGGAAAAGAAATAGAAGGGGAAGAAATTGAAATTGTCTTAGCTTAGCCACCAGACAAGAAAAGGAAAGAGCGCCAAGCTGCTAGACAGGCCTCCAGAAGCACTGCGTATGAAGATTATTATTATCACCCTCCTCCCCGAATGCCACCTCCAATGAGAGGCCAAGGTCGTGGAGGGAGAGGTGGATATGGCTACCCTCCAGATTATTATGGTTATGAACACTACTATGATGATTACTATGGTTATGATTATCACGACTATCGTGGAGGCTATAAAGATCCCTACTACAGCTATGATGATGGCTATGCAGTAAGAGGAGGAGGAAGGGGGGGCAAGGTGCTCCACCACCACCAAGGGGGCGGGGAGACCACCTCCAAGAGGTAGAGCTGGCTATTCACAGAGGGGGGCACCTTTGGGACCACCAAGAGGCTCAAGGGGTGGCAGAGGGGGTCCTGCACAACAGCAGAGAGGCCGTGGTTCTCGTGGAGCTCGGGGCAATCGAGGGGGCAATGTAGGAGGCAAGAGAAAGGCAGATGGGTACAACTAACCTGATTCCAAACGTCGTCAGACCAACAACCAACAGAACTGGGGTTCCCAACCCATCGCTCAGCAGCCGCTTCAGCAAGGTGGTGACTATTCTGGTAACTATGGTTACAATAATGACAACCAAGAATTTTATCAGGATACTTATGGGCAACAGTGGAAATAGACAAGTGAGGGCTTGAAAACGATTCTGTCAAGATCCAATTGGCTCTAGATCTACATTCTTCAAACAAAATTGGTGTAACTGTTTCATCTTTAAGTAGCAGTTTGCTGCCATTTGTATTCAGCTGAAGAAGTCACTATTGTGTATACACTCAAGGCTTATTTTTCTTCTTTTCTAAATGCTCTTGGACATTATTGGGCTTGCAGAGTTCCCTTATTCTGGGGTTACAATGCTTTTATCATTCCAAGCTTCATCTTAGCTTCAGAACAAACTGTTAAATCATGATTTTGTAGAACCTTTGGTTTGGACAGTTCTGTTCTTTTGGATTTGGAATAGATTACATAGGAGTATGAAGTATGCTGTAAATAAAAGTACAAGCCAGTGCTTTGTCTTAGTAGTTTTAAGAAATTAAAGCAAACAGACTTAAGTTTCCTTGTATTGAAGATAACCTATGACTGTATGTTTTGCATTCCTAGAAGCAGGTTAAATGTATTTTTAAATTGTTATAACCACACCTTTTTGAAATCTGCCCTACAAAATTTGTTTGGCTTAAATGTCAAAGCCGTGACAATTTGTTCTTTGATGTGATTGTATTTCCAATTTCTTGTTCATGTAAGATTTCAATAAAACTCAAAAATTAAAAAAAAGAAAGAAAGAAAGAAAGAAAACTGTAGTAGGCTTTCTAGTGTGTGGTTGTCCCAGCACCCAAAACCAGTGTTTTTCTGATCTCCTGATTTCAGACTTCCAGGAATTTTATCAAAAGGATGCGTCAAAATAATATTTTTTTAAAAAATCACAATTTCCAAACTCCTATCATATCCAACCTTGCCTTGTTTTTTCTTGCACAGCAATAAAGATGAGGTCACTGCACAGGACCACAACTTGAAAAGGAAATAAATGGAGTTGGCATAGGAACGGGCTGTCGAGAAAGACAAGATCCATCCAGTGTTATATCATTTGCGCATCTGTCTTCCAGTTGACCCTTCAAGAGAGAGCCACGTAAAGCATTTATGATGCTTGGCTGGCTGCCCAGTTTCTGCTAACAGGATTGAGTCAGGACTCTCGGGGCTGCCTGTGGAGCAGGCCTGTGTTTCCCTGTTTCTTGGGCTATAGTCAGAATGGTGATGGCTGACTCTCAGCATTTGCCTGTGTCAGGTATGTCTGCTTGCAGTGAAATTACAGAGATGATGGTCCAGTATTCTCTACCTAGCATTGGGCTCATTCCAGCTCCTCTTGATGTATAAATCAGTCAAAATTGGATGGAGGTGCACACAGAAGCTAACAGCTTCAGGAACAAGCAGGAGCCACAGAGCTTCTGAGGCAGCGCCCTTTTCGGGCTCCAGACATCTGACCGATTTCCGGCCCAGAGGACAGGTGTCTGCCCGACACAGGAGACTTTTGCCTCAGGAATGGTGGGAGCCATCTTGGTTCCAGGACTCCGCTGAAAAGTAGTCTGCACAGGTGAGGGTGCACACAGAAGCTGACAGCTTCTGGGACAGGCCAAAGCAACACAGCTTCTGGGAAAGGTCCTGTTTTGGGCCTTCATCTTCAGCCAGAAGGGAGGTCCAAACGCCAGATATCTGTGCACCATCCCTGTAAGAGGAGAGGTTGCCTGCAGAGAGTGCTATGACCACTGAAACTCAGAGGAGAGATCTAGACTCCCAGGTCTGCTGATAGAGGGTAACAGAATCACCAGAAGAACAATCTCTAAACAAAGACAACAATAACAACTAACTCCAGAGATTACCAGATGGCGAAAGGTAAACGTAAGAATCTTACTAACAGAAACCAAGACCACTCACAATCATCAGAACCCAGCACTCCCACTTTGCCCGGTCCAGGGCACCCCAACACACCCGAAAAGCTAGACCCGGATTTAAAAGCATATCTCATGATGATGGTAGAGGACATCAAGAAGAACTTTCATAACTCACTTAAAGAAATACAGGAGAACACTGCTAAACAGGTAGAAGACATTAAAGAGGAAGCACAAAAATCCCCTAAAGAATTGCAGGAAAACACAACCAAACAGGTGATGGAATTGAATAAAACCATTCAAGACCTAAAAGGAGAAGTAGACACAATAAAGAAAATCCAATGTGAGGCAATGCTGGAGACAGAAACCCTAGGAAAGAAATCTGGAACCATAGATGTGAGCATCAGCAAAAGAATACAAGAGATGGAAGAGAGAATCTCGGGTGCAGAAGATTCCATAGAGAACATCGGCACAACAATCAAAGAAAATGAAAAATGCAAAAAGATCCTAACTCAAAACATCCAGGAAACCCAGGACACAATGAGAAGACCAAACCTACAGATAATAGGAATAGATGAAAATGAAGATTTTCAACTCAAAGGACCGGCAAATATCTTCAAAAAAATTATAGAAGAAAACTTCCCAAACCTAAAGAAAGAGATGCCAATGAACATACAAGAAGCCTACAGAACTCCAAATAGACTGGACCAGAAAAAATAATTCCTCCCGACACATAATAATCAGAACAACAAATGCACTAAATAAAGATAGAATACTAAAAGCAGTAAGGGAAAAAGGTCAAGTAACATATAAAGGAAGGCCTATCAGAATTACACCAGATTTTTCACCAGAGACTATGAAAGCCAGAAGAGCCTGGACAAATGTTATGCAGACACTAAAGGTACACAAATTCCAGCCCAGGCTACTATACCCAAGTATTCCACGACAAAACCAAATTCACACATTATCTTTCCATGAATCCAGCCCTTCAAAGGATAATAACAGGGAAAAAAAAAAACAATACAAGAACAGAAACCACATCCTAGAAAAAGCAAGAAGGTAATCCCTCAAAAAACCTAAAAGAAGACAGCTACAAGAACAAAATGCCAACTTTAACAACAAAAACAACAGGAAGCAGCAAATACCTTTCCTTAATAACTCTTAATATCAATGGGCTCAACTCCCCAATAAAAAGACATAGACTAACTGACTGGCTACACAAACAGGACCCAACATTTTGCTGCTTACAGGAAACTCATCTCAGAGAAAAAGATAGACACTACCTCAGAATAAAAGGCTGGAAAACAATTTTCCAAGCAAATGGTCTGAAGAAACAAGCTGGAATAGCCATGTTAATATCTAATAAAATCGACTTCCAACCCAAAGTCATCAAAAAAGCAAGGAGGGGCACTTCATATTCATCAAAGGTAAAATCCTCCAAGAGGAACTATCAATTCTGAATATCAATGCTCCAAATACAAGGGCAGCCACATTCATTGAAGAAACTTTAGTAAAGCTCAAAGCACACATTGCACCTCACACAATAATAGTGGGAGACTTCAACACACCACTTTCACCAATGGACAGATCATGGAAACAGAAATTAAACAAGGACACAGTGAAACTAACAGAAGTTATAAAACAAATGGATCTGACAGATATCTACAGAACATTTTATGCTAAAACAAAAGGATATACCTTCTTCTCAGCACCTCATGGTACCTTCTCCAAAACTGACCACATAATTGGTCACAAAACAGGCCTCAACAGATACAAAAATATTGAAATTGTCCCATGCATCCTATCAGATCACCATGGACTAAGGCTGATCTTCAATAACAAAATAAATAATAGAAACCCAACATTCACGTAGAAACTGAACAACACTCTTCTCAATGATAACTTGGTCAAAGAAGGAAAAAAAAGAAATTAAGGACTTTTTGGAGTTTAATGAAAATGAAGCCACAACATACCGAAACTTATGGGACACAATGAAAGCATTTTTAAGAGGAAAACTCATAGCTCTGAGTGCCTCCAAAAAGAAACTAGAGAGAGCACACATTAGCAGCTTAACAACACACCTAAAACTTTAGAACAAAAGGAAGCAAATTCACCCAAGAAGAGTAGATTGCAGGAAATAATCAAACTCAGGGGTGAAATCAACCAAGTGGAAAGAAGAAGAACAATTCAAAGAATCAACCACTCGAAGAGCTGGTTCTTTAAGAAAATCAACAAGATAGATAAACCCTTAGCCAGACTCACTAAAGGTCACAGGGAAAGCATTCTAATTAACAAAATCAGAAATGAAAAGGGAGACATAACAACAGATGCTGAAGAAATCCAAAACACCATCAGATCCTCAACAAAAAAACTCAACAAAACTCAACAAAAAACTCAACAGAACTCAAAAAATCTGGAGAACCTGGATGAAATGGACAAGTTTCTAGACAGATACCAGGTACCAAAGTTAAATCAAGATCAGATTAATGATCTAAACAGTCCTATATCCCCTAAAGAAATAGAAGCACTCATTAATAGTCTCCCAACCAAAAAAAGCCCAGGACCAGATGAGTTTAGTGCAGAGTTCTATCAGACCTTCAAAGAAGATCTAATCCCAGTTCTTCACAAACTATTCCACAAAATAGAAACAGAAGGTACTCTACCCAACTCATTCTATGAAGCCACAATTACTCTGATACCTAAACCACAAAAAGACCCAACAAAGACAGAGAACTTCAGACCAATTTCCCTTATGAATATCAATGCAAAAATCCTCAATAAAGTTCTCGCTAACTGAATCCAAGAACACATCAAAACAATCATCCATCCTGACCAAGTAGGTTCATCCCGGGGATGCAGGGATGTTCAATATACGGATATCCATCAACGTAATCCAGTATATAAACAAACTCAAAGACAAAAACCACATGATCATCTAGTTAGATGCTGAGAAAGCATTTGAAAAAATCCAACACCCATTCATGATAAAAGTCTTGGAAAGATCAGGAATTCAAGGCCCATACCTAAACATGATAAAAGCAATCTACAGCAAACCAGTAGCCAACATCAAAGTAAATGATGAGAAGCTGGAGAAATCCCACTAAAATCAGGGACTAGACAAGGCTGCCCACTCTCTCCCTACCTATTCAATGTTGTACTTGAAGTCCTAGCCAGGGCAATTAGACAACAAAAGGAGATCAAGGGGATACAAATTGGAAAGGAAGGACTCAAAATATCACATTTTGCAGATGATATGATAGTATATATAAATGACCCTAAATGTTCCACCAGAGAACTCCTAAGCCTGATAAACAGCTTCAATGAAGTAGCTGGATATAAAATTAACTCAAACAAGTCAATGGCCTTTCTGTACACAAAGGATAAACAGGCTGAGAAAGAAATTAGGGAAACAACACCCATCTCAATACTCACAAATAATATAAAATACCTTGGCGTGACTCTAACTAAGGAAGTAAAAGATCTGTATGAAAAGAACTTCAAGTCTCTGAAGAAAGAAATTCAAGAAGATCTCAGAAGATGGAAAGATCTCCCATGCTCGTGGATTGGCAGGATCAACATTGTAAAAATGGCTATCTTGCCAAAAGCAATCTACAGATTCAATGCAATCCCCATCAAAATTCCAACTCAATTCTTCAACGAATTAGAAAAAGCAATCTGCAAATTCATCTGGAATAACAAAAAACCTAGGATAGCAAAACTCTTCTCAAGGATAAAAGAACCTCTGGTGGAATCACCATGCCTGACCTAAAGCTGTACTACAGAGCAATTGTGATAAAAACTGCAGGGTACTAGTATAGTGACAGACAATTAGACCAATGGAACAGAATTGAAGACCCAGAGGTGAACCTACACACCTATGGTCACTTGATCTTTGACAAGGGACCTAAAACCATCCAGTAGAAAAAAGACAGCATTTTCAACAAATGGTGCTGGCACAACTGACGGTTATCATGTAGAAGAATTCAAATTGATCCATTCCTATCTCCTTGTACTAAGGTCAAATCTAAGTGGATTAAGGAACTCCACATAAAACCAGAGACACTGAAACATATAGGGTAGAAAGTAGGAAAAAGCCTGGAAGATATGGGTATAGGGGAAAAGTTCCTGAATAGAACAGCAATGGCTTGTGCAGTAAGATCGAGAATCAACAAATGGGACCTCATAATGTTGCAAAGCTTCTGCAAGGCAAAAGACACCGTCAACAAGACAAAAAGACCACCAACAGATATCCTAAATCAGATAGGGGACTAATATCCAATATATATAAAGAACTCAAGAAGGTCGACTCCAGAAAATCAAATAACCCCATTAAAAAATGGGACTCAGAGCTGAACAAAGAATTCTCACCTGAGGTACACCGAATGGCAGAGAAGCACCTGAAAAATGTTCAACATCCTTAATCATCAGGGAAATGCAAATCAAAACAACCCTGAGATTCCACCTCACACCAGTCAGAATGGCTAAGATGAAAAATTCAGGTGACAGCAGATGCTGGCATGGATGTGGAGAAAGAGGAACACTCCTCCATTGTTGGTGGGAGTGCAGGCTTGTACAACCACTCTGGAAATCAGTCTGGCGGTTCCTCAGAAAATTGGACATAGTACTACTGGAGGATCCTGCAATACCTCTCCTGGGCATATATCCAGAAGATGCCCCAAACAGTAAGAAGGACACATGCTCCACTATGTTCATAGCAGCCTTATTTATAATAGCCAGAAGCTGGAAAGAACCCAGATGCCCCTCAAAAAAGGAATGGATACAGAAAATGTGGTACATTTACACAATGGAGTACTACTCAGCTATTAAAAAGAATGAATTTATGAAATTCCTAGG
Organism: Mus musculus; assembly: GCF_000001635.26. Lineage (NCBI taxonomy): Eukaryota > Metazoa > Chordata > Mammalia > Rodentia > Muridae > Mus > Mus musculus. Next base: position 78,776,525 of record NC_000067.6, on the reverse strand, counting down.
CAAATGGATGGACCTGGAGGGCATCATCCTGAGTGAGGTAACCCAATCACAAAGGAACTCACACAATATGTACACACTGATAAGGGGATATTAGCCCAGAAACTTAGGATACCCAAGATATAAGATACAATTTGCTAAACGCATGAAACTCAAGAAGAACGAAGATCAAAGTGTGGACACTTTGCCCCTTCTTAGAATTGGGAACAAAACATCCATGGAAGGAGTTACAGAGACAAAGTTTGGAGCTGTGACGAAAGGATGGACCATCTAGAGACTTTCATATCCGGGGTTCCATCCCATAATCAGCTTCCAAACGCTGACACCATTGCACACACTAGCAAGATTTTGCTGAAAGGACCCAGATCGAGCTCTCTCTTGTGAGACTATGCCGGGGCCTAGCAAACACAGAAGTGGATGCTCACAGTCAGCTATTGGGTGGGTCACAGGGTCCCCAATGGAGGAGCTAGAGAAAGTACCCAAGGAGCTAAAGGGAACTGCAACCCTATAGGTGGAACAACACTATGAACTAACCAGTACCACAGAGCTCTTGTCTCTAGCTGCATATGTATCAAAAGATGGGCTAGTTGGCCATCACTGGAAAGAAAGGCCCATGGACTTGCAAACTTTATATGCTCCAGTACAGGGGAATGCTAGGGCCAAAAAGTGGGAGTGGGTGGGTAGGGGAGTGCGGGGGAGGGTATGGGGGACTTTTGGGATAGCATTAGAAATGTAAATGAGGAAAATACCTATTAAAAATATTTTTTAAAAATGGATGGAAAGGCAGAGCATAAAGCATGATCTAATCAGGAAGTAAAACTACAAGCCTCTCTACTTCTGTGTTCTTGTATGCTATGTAACTCCTCAGGACAGTCCATTTTACTGGATTTACTACTACTGCTTTTCAATATTGAACTGGCACACATTTCTTCTTCCATTAGCAGGTGTGATGGTTTGTATATCCTTGGACCAGGGCGTGGCACCATCTGGAGGTGTGGCCTTGTTGGAATAGGTGTGACCTGGTTGGAATGGGTGTGTCACTGTGGGTGTGGGTATAAGATCCTCACCCTTAGTTGCCTGGAAGTCAGTCTTCCACTAGCAGCCTTTGGATGAAGACATAGAACTCTCAGTTCCTCCTGTGCCATGCCTGCCTGGATACTGCCATGCTCCCACCTTGATGATAATGGACTGACTGGCCCTCTGAACCTGTAAGCCATCCCCAATTAAATGTTTTTTTTATAAGACTTGCCTTGGTCATGTTGTCTGTTCACAGCAGTAAAACCCTAACTAAGCAGCAGGTTAAAAATAAATAGAGCTTTACCATGGAAATCCATGGAGATGTGAATCCATGGTTCTGCTCTGATGAAGAGAATGTGCCTCCAACTGTCATGTGATTCAGAGGACAAGTGAGGAGGGGACAGGAAAACTTGAATTCTATCAAAGAAGGACCTTTGACACTATCAGTGAGTCCTATTTTAGAAGAGTTGGCTTACGTTTTCCACTGCTCTATAATAAACTATCCCAGTTACTTCATACAACAACCAGCACCAATTATCTCTCAGAGAGCTCCTCTTGGCAATTCTCTCTCACCCTCGGTCTATGTTTGCAGTCAGAGATCATTTGAAGCTTTATCCTGGGAAACAAGTGGTGCCCAAGCAGCAGAAACCATCCAGTGGTAGGGTGGCTGGCACTTGTTGGGCATCTGCCTCTATCTGCACATTGCCTCCAGACACAATCCCGCCCAGATGGCAGCCTTAGTGTAGTTGCTATTCTTTCCTAGCTGCTCAATGAGGAAAACTGGAGAAAGAGATACAGAAGGCAAAGAGGAAGAACTGACAACCCAGTGTCTGCCTTTCAGTGTCTAACTTTGAAAGTCTCAGGGGACACACCCACTGCTCCCTATGGGTTAGCAAGGAGTCATTAGTCTGCCCTATCTTCAAGGGCAATTACATCTGCCTTTTATTAAAAGGAGTACGAAAAACTTCACAAACATGTTTGAAGCCTTCAGTGCTATAAGCCCTGTGCTCACATTCAAATCACCCAGGGAGCTTTATGCAAGTCCTGATGCTTGGGCCTGACCCCCCAAGTCAAGCATTCCACAGTATGGAAACCAGGTATCAACTTATTCACAGCATATACCCAAGTCTAAGGATCACTGGTTTCAATAGAAGGGTGTAGTGGTTTGAATATGCTTGACCCATGGGAAATGACACTATTCAGAGGTGTGGCCTTGTTAGAGGAAGGGGGCTGGGAGGTGCCAATGCTCAAGCTCCACCAATGTAGAAGAGAGCCTCCTCTTGGCTCTGTTGATGACAGTCTCTTCCTGGCTGCCTTCAGATCAAGATTTAGAACTCTCTGCTTCTTCTCTAGCATATCTGTCTGGACACTGCCCAGGCTTCCTGCCATGATGATAATGGACCAAACTTCTAAAATTGTAAACCAGCCCCAATTAAAGATTGTCCTTTATAAAAAGTTGCCTTAGTCATAGTGTCTCTTTACAGCAAACCCTAACTAAGACAAAGGAGATTCCTTTTTAGAACACCAAATAAAACCTAGCTGAAACTTACCTCTTGTAAAACCAATATAAAGCCTTTATTCTCCACTCCAAGCCAGCCAAATAGTTTCTGTTCATCAGAAATATTTTGAAATGTCTTCTTTATGCTCTGGATTTAAATGTGCAGGTACTAAAAATTCCAGTTTCCAAAACCAACTACATATTAGCCTGATAAGCTCAAATGGAAAAATAAAGATAATGTATGATAAAATAATATAAATACAATGAGATAAATGTTCGTAGCAAAGATGCTTCTACTATATGTATAGTCACCATGGAAACAAGAGCTACAAATGCATTGTGATGGAGACGTGAATGTCAGAAGCAGTCTGAACATCATTGCGATAACTTTCCAAAAATAAAGCTATATCAGTTCCCTGGGGTGTCCATAATAAAATACCAAGGCTGGCTTAAACCACAAAAGAAAAAAAAAATATTTTTCTCAGACAGCATTCTGGAGGCTGGAAGTCCCCAGATCAATATATTGACTGGCATAATTTCTTCTGAAGTCTTTCTCATTGACTTGTGAATGGCTACCATGTCATCTGCCATAACAGTTATCTCTCTTATGGATACTCCCAGTGTCTTTCTGAATTAATCCCTTCTTCTTACAAAGACAACCTTCTATTTGGATAGGGACCACTCTAATGAGCCCATCTGAACTCAATAGTCTCTTAAAACATTCTCTCTAAATATAGTAAGTCCTAAGGTATTAGGGCATAGTGCATTGTGGGAAGCCACATGTGCCGTTGCAGAGTGGCGCTGGCTACTGCTGGCCATCACGCATAAGTTTGGACAAACAACCAATGTGCGCATATGCATGAGTTTTTTGCCGAGTCACTGCCTGGTCCGATGCATATTAATGAGGTACTGGTAGCATAACCAATCAGGTATGGACACGTCACTCCTAGGCCTATATAAGCAGCACCATTTCGGGGCTCAGGGTCTCTTTCGCCTATGCAGTCAATGCTCTCCCAATAAACGTGTGCAGAAGGATCCTATTGTGGCGTCGTTCTTGCTGGCGAGTCGGGCACTCACAGTGCATCCTACTGGGCCTCTGAAATTGTGTAGGCTGAGAGAGAATTTATTTATGCAGGATAGGTGGGTATCGAGAAAGTCAAGCACCCCAGCTTTCCCTCACTAAATGACATGAAAGTCACTTCAATTGCTAAGGCTGTGACATTTGAATTATTCCCTAGAGAACATAGCTGGGTCCCTTGAGGAAGATTGATTTAAAGGAATCCAGCGCTCCATCATAATCTAAGTGCTTAATTTATCAGAAATAAAAAATCAACATCCTCAAAACAACCCTGAGATTCCACCTCACACCAGTCAGAATGGCTAAGATCAAAAATTCAGGTGACAGCAGATGCTGGTGTGGATGTGGAGAAAGAGGAACACTCCTCCATTGTTGGTGGGATTGCAGGCTTGTACAACCACTCTGGAAATCAGTCTGTCGGTTCCTCAGAAAATTGGACATAGTACTACCGGAGGATCCAGCAATACCTCTCCTGGGCATATATCCAGAAGATGCCCCAACTGGTAAGAAGGACACATGCTCCACTATGTTCATAGCAGCCTTATTTATAATAGCCAGAAGCTGGAAAGAACCCAGATACCCCTCAACAGAGGAATGGATACAGAAAATGTGGTACATCTACACAATGGAGTACTACTCAGCTATTAAAAAGAATGAATTTATGAAATTCCTAGCCAAATGGATGGACCTGGAGGGCATCATCCTGAGTGAGGTAACACATTCACAAAGGAACTCACACAATATGTACTCACTGATAAGTGGATATTAGCCCCAAACCTAGGATTCCCAAGATATAAGGTACAATTTGCTAAACACGTGAAACTCAAGAAGAATGAAGACTGAAGTGTGGACACTATGCCCCTCCTTAGAATTGGGAACAAAACACCCATGGAAGGAGTTACAGAGACAAAGTTTGGAGCTGAGATGAAAGGATGGACCATGTAGAGACTGCCATATCCAGGGATCCACCCCATAATCAGCATCCAAACGCTGACACCATTGCATACCCTAGCAAGATTTTATCGAAAGGACCCAGATGTAGCTATCTCTTGTGAGACTATGCCGGGGTCTAGCAAACACAGAAGTGGATGCTCACAGTCAGCTAATGGATGGATCACAGGGCTCCCAATGGAGGAGCTAGAGAAAGAACCCAAGGAGCTAAAGGGATCTGCAACCCTATAGGTGGAACAACATTATGAACTAACCAGTACCCCGGAGCTCTTGACTCTAGCTGCATATGTATCAAAAGATGGCCTAGTCGGCCATCACTGGAAAGAGAGGCCCATTGGACACGCAAACTTTGTATGCCCCAGTACAGGGGAACGCCAGGGCCAAAAAGGGGGAGTGGGTGGGTAGGGGAGTGGGGGTGGGTGGGTATGGGGGACTTTTGGTATAGCATTGGAAATGTAAATGAGCTAAATACCTAATAAAAAATGGAAAAAAAATAAAAAAATAAATAAATAAATAAATCAACATCCTTTACTTCAGTTGCTGAGGAACATTTAACTTTTGAAACTAGATTTTCTAGAGTTATGGACAAATTACTGCTGCTTAAGACTTAAACTTGGTCACATGGCTAGTTGTTTTACCTAAGTAAAAACAGACCTCTGAATAAAAGTTGCCTTGGGTTTTGTGCTTTCCCAAACTGCCTAACTCAATGATTCCATCAGTCGATCTAGTACGTAGTTTAAAACTGATCACATTCAACAATAGGTCATGAGAATTACCCCTTCCCTTGTTTACAACTTGGAGAAAACCAAAACAAATTGCCATTGACAAAATCTACTTTTAAAAAAAAATAAAAGGTTCAGTGGTGAGTGTGACCTTGAATTTGATCAGGTCTGCATATGAACGACTGAAATGTATAAAGAACAAATAAAGTGAGATCATTGTTTACCTAGCCATGTCATTGTACTCAGAGTCCCGGAACCAGTCGGGACAAGCTTTAGAAGACATCTCCTTACCACAACTCAGATGACAAGCCCAGGAGAAAAAACAAAAATAAGCCAAACAAACACTGTCATGTGCACAGCATCTCTCCTCCAAGCCATGGGGTTCTTCTCAGTGTGTGAAGTGCTTCACACTCCATTAGTGTTAGACTCGGCCTACAATTGGTCAAGCCTCAAATTTCACTCATATTGTTGATGTGTAAGTCCACAAACAAGAATAATCTGAAACATACGCCGTACAAATAAATGAGCCGAACTTGATTGCTTAGTTTTTAAACAGCCTGAAATGTGACATTTTTATTCCATGTTGCCTCTTTTCTTCTCCAGTTCTATTGAGTCTTTTGACAAATGACATTATAATTCCAGAGGCCAGACTGTCCCACAAGGCTGGAGACTGACTACCAAATCCCAATCTGTTTCTGCTCTCGGCATCTGGAACTTTAGTCAATGCAGAAAAGAGAGAAGTAGTAACTCTTCCTTTGGTTACTTTTTCTTACTTGGCATGAGAGGAAAAATTTGTGATCATGCCTATATGCTGAAAATAGCCGACACCTTATAAAATGTTAGGAAGAATAGTTTCTATAACTAGCATATGCATATATGTGAATGCATATTTTTGAATGGGTGGATGAATAATATGACAGGTTCATTGATGTATAACCCAAGGAGACTATAGTGACAGATTCAAGTTCCATCATCCCTCCAGGGATTATTTCAGTTTACCTGAGAGCTTCAAAATCATGTGGTTCAGACCATTGGGTTAGGAAAATGGGCTTAGTGATAAAAGTGCTTCCCAAGCAAGCCTGATATCCTATAGTAGAGAGACCCAACTCCCAAAAATAGTCCTCTGACCTCAACAAATGTACCATGGTGCACACATGTCATACACACACACACACACACATACAATTTTTAAATATGTATTTTAGATAATCTTTTTAAAGTAACCATTATTTATATTTTGAGTCATTTGATGATCCTCAGAGACTTTGTTCTGGAAATAATAGCTGTTGTTTACAGTACATGACATGCCTGTGACAGTACTTTGTATTCAGTAATTTCATTCCTGCTGTCGACTCTTTGGCCCTGGTGTATTGACAGTGTTGTAACAATGTAGGATTAGGGAGCAGGTTCTGTGTCAGTGGTTTATAGCCATGGCTCTCAGGTAGCCGTCAGGTTTCCATGGTGACCCAGTACCATGGGACCACTTGTACACATTATGTGATGAGAAGTACATATGCTACAGAAAATTAGAGAAAACAGTAGCCAGGACTGGACTTTGCTACTTTTTGCTTTTCATCTTTCCATTTAAGAAATATGGTCAATGATTGATTAACTCATATAAACATTGTCGATTTATCTAAGTAATTATCCTGACCAAATCTACCCAAAATGTGTGCAATTATATCTAATCACTCTAGTAATAATGTATTTAAACTACTATGCTAATTATATAATAGCAGAATGGAATTTTAACAACAAATCCTCGGCTATTCCTCATATGTATCACTTTAATGGCCCTCTGACAACTAATTTATAAGGCAATGGTTATGCATCATTGCATAGATTTCCTTAAGACCCAAAGAATTTGACAAAAATGTAAATAGATAGGTTTATTTGTAGGCCCAACACCTATAGATTTCCAGGGCTTTGAAAAACCAATCACTATACATTTCCTCAGTTGCTATGTTCAATAACTGGAAATAAAGTATAGGAGGCATCCAAACATGAATGAATCCCCCAAGAAACTAACCTGTCTTAGCATGGTGGCATATACCTTTAATCCCTACTACTTGGGAAGTTGAAACAAAAGGATGATGAATTCAAGGCCAGAACAGGTGACACAGAGAGATTCTATTATTCATATGCCTATGTGTACATATATACAGACACATATGTATATGTGTATATGTATACATATATAGTAAGAAAGATAATATATAAATGCATGTACTATAATGCTACAGTTCTATACAGTATCATTACACTGAGCTCTAGCAATCCTTGAAAGTAGGAAGCAGAGAGCAAGGAACACTTTAAGAGTAGAGTCTTTTAGTGGCTCAAAGCCTGTCCGTGTTGACACCTCCTTCAGCAAGGCCACGCCTCTTAAACCTTCTCAAATAGTTCTACCAATTGGGAACCAAATATTAAAATATATGAGCTTATGGGGGCCATTCTCATTCAAACCACCACAGCTGGTTAACTTTATGTGTTAAAGTTAATACTGACTGGGCCATGTGGTAGCCCGGCGTGTGTTCAGACAACCTGGCTGTTTCTGTAAGAATTCTTTAGAATGAAATTAATACTTAAAGGGGTACAATGAAAAAATAAATAAAAAATAAAAAAGGTACAATGAGTAAAGCATATGCCTTCCATAATGAGGTTGGCCTTTATTAATACTTCAGCCTGAATAAACCATAAATTTAACCATCTGGAAGTAGAAAATAACTCCCCCCACCACCACGGCCTGATGTCATTTCTCTCTGACCCTTCAGACTGTAGAACACTCCACAAATAATATGAGTGCGTCTCCTAGCTCCAAAGTCTGTGAAGCCTAAACTCAAGGCATTGGAAGATTCAGTAACTGGTCAGGACCTGCTTCCTAAGTCACAGATGGCTATCTTCTGCTGTGTGTTTATGTGCGGGAAGTGATCAGTGAGCTCTCCAGGGTCTCCTTTACAGTGGATCCAGGCAATCATTAATCTCCCCAAAGCTTCATCTCTTCACTCCATCACATTAAGGGCTAGGAATTCAACACACAGCAGCCAGGTGAGGATGGAAATAGGATACATGTAGCCACTTTTGAACTAAAGTATCAGCTTCTTCTTCGTGTATTTACAATGTAACTTGGACACAGGATCTTCTTATACTGTCAACTCTTCTCAGTCTTCAACTTGCCAATTCACCCTGTGGGCTTCATTTGCATAATCACCTGAGTGTATGTGTATACACACACACATATATGTATGTATATATGTGTGTGTATATGTGTGTGTGTGCTTATGCATATATTGGTTCTGTTTCTCTGGAGAAACAATATTAATACAAATATTGAAGTCATATTTTTGATGGATTGTGTTAAGTGAAGTATGTTCTATATATGTTCCTATAACTTTTCCTAATACAGCTAACAGAAAATTTTCAAATAATATATGTGGTTCATATTATAATTTATTGGACTGCACATACAACTGTGTCATTTGTATTGCGCAGCTTTTAATAAACAACTTTATGCTGAGGAGAAAGCAAAGGGTTCTACTGGATAGTAATTTTGACAGTTGATACCATTCCCTTGAAGAGTTCTGTGTGAGGGGAAATTCAAAATGGAATAGCAAAAGACATGAGAGAAGTACGGAGGCCTTAAAATGTTTACTCTGTGGAATAGCAGGTAGCCAATGACGAAGCAGGCAGCAAATAATGAGGCTGAGGAGGAGCATGGAGAACCACATGGGAGTTTTGATTACCACAGAATAGAGCCCAAGTTCACCCTGGAGACTGAGGCAAACCATCAAGTGACTGGCATGACCAGGTCTTACTTATTCTGGGAGCAGAGAGAAAGGGAGGGCAGGATAGGGACAGCAGCAGCAGAAACAGCATGAGAAAGAAGACCAGGAGGAAGTCATGCCAGGAGATGATAAGAATGCATATTAGATCAAAGATGGGGAAAGGAGACAAGTCTACAACACATGATAGATGACTTCCAAAGCATCAAAGGATATTGCGCTTTTATAGAGCTTGCCTGCGGTCAGAAGGGCAGATCTTCTTGCCCCATACTAATGCTAATACTAGTGTCTACCTGGGGACACACTTATTACCAGCCAATGAGATAATAAAGTTGTTAAAAATCACGTCCACATCTAGTGACTGCCATATGCAGGGATCCATCCCATAATCAGCTTCCAAATGCTGACACCATTGCATACACTAGCAAGATTTCGCTGAAAGGACCCAGTTATAGCTCTCTCTTGTGAGACTATGCCGGGGCCTAACAAACACAGAAGTGGATGATCACAGTCAGCTATTGGATGGGTCACACGGCCCCTAACGGAGGAGCTAGAGAAATTACCCAAGGAGCTATAGGGAACTGCAACCCTATAGGTGGAACAGCAATATGAACTAACCAGTACCCCGGAGCTCTTGTCTTTAGCTGCATATGTATCAAAAGATGGCCTAGTCGGCCATCACTGCAAAGAGAGGCCCATTGGACTTGCAAACTTTATATGCCCCAGTACAGGGGAACGCCAGGGCCAAAAAGGGGGAGTGGGTGGGTAGGGGATTGGGGGGTGGGTATGGGGGACCTTTGGGATAGCATTGAAAATGTAAATGAGGAAAATACCTAATAAAAAAAATCACGTCCAGATTCACCATGTTAAACACAAGCCGTTTCATGGCTTTCCCCGTATTGTCAGAGCAAGTGCTTGCCCTGGTGTCCCATCAGAGAACTTCCTTTCCAAGGAAACCCTCCTTTTTCTCATGCCCTGCTATGGTTGATCAAAAAGAAGTGCACATGGCCAGGGCCTGGACAGGCTAGGTTGCTTCTTCCTGCTTTCATCTCCTCAAAGGTCATTCATTGCAAACTGTTCTATGAGTCTTATCTTGTTTACATAACAGCTACTTAAGACTTCTGTCATGTTTTCAATTTCCCTTTGGGAGAAAAAAAAAAAAAGCTACTCTCCCCAAGATTCACAAGAACACAGGAGGACAGTTTAATTAGTCCTCGTAAGAAGCAAACACTGAAGTGTTCTAAGTACAAAGGAGAGGACAAAGCAAGCAGAAGAACTAGTACAGGGTAAGAGAGATGTAAAGATAAGGCCAGAGGGAGGATATAAAGAAGATTGGAGAAGAAATGAAAATAATTCCATCACTGTAACAGAAATGTAATGATGGAGACAGCTAAATGCTTTGAACTTGCATTGTGCCCAGAATTCTGCTAGGGATCAACCCTTCTGACAGTCCTGGTTGCTTCTCAATGATGCCCTAGGTAAAATCTGTCCATATAAGGAAACTATAACTTGACCACATTCATTATAAAGTCACTTTTCCAAAATACTGTTCTGTGGGTAGATGTCATCTTTGGGCCAGATGTTACAACTTGGGTAAAGGTTCTAAGTCTTTTTTTTAACAACCTGTATAACATGACTACCAATAAAGTCAAATTATTTAACAATGGTAATCAAATATGCTTGATTTGATTTGCATTGAGGTTATTATCAATCTCCCTTTCAATTAAGATATATCTATTGGATGTTCTCCCTTGTAGAACAAAATGAAAAGAGTTGCTCTGCATACATTTGTTGGGAATAACAAGAGAACTTTACAAAAGTGTTTTGTGCTGTGCCCATTAAACAATATGCATCTGCAACATATGGGCAGATCTAAATGTATTGATGGGTTATTCTTAACAAGAAATAAAATTGGTTGGCGGGCAGATATGGGAGATATGTTGGGGGATGGGGAAATCTGGAGGGAAGGAGAGAGGGAGGGAGGGAGGGAGGGAGGGAGGGAGGGAGGGAGGGAGGGAGGGAGGAACATATCCAAGATACATTGTACAAACATGAAATTTTCAAAAAATAGTCATGTTGTCAAAAATATCAGAGCTTTGAGTAATGTCACCCTATCCAAGATGTCACTGTGCCCACAACATCAAACATCAGATATTTTCTCTTCACCTAACATCACATATGATACAAGAGGAAACAGACCTCGGTAATATTATATGTTGTCCAAAAATACTTTTCTTCTCCCAAAAATGCTTTTCTCCAAACCCCATGATTTGGCTCCCTTTTCTTCTTTCCCATTTCCAGCATCCTGTTGTCTGGTTTTTCCAATAGTTAGTTGAGCAAACATGCTTTAATGTTTACAGAAACCTTATACTTACTCTATTTCATTTTATGTTTAAATGGATCTCAATGTCCAGTAAGAGGTCAGAAGAGAAGGAAGAGGAGACAGAATCTTCCAAGGCCACGCAAAGAGTGTGGGAACTAGGATTTCAAGTCTAACTCCTCCAGTTGCAAGCCTAACACTCATCATCTTCAGAGAACTAGCTGGAAGTTTCTCCAGGAAGGTCAGAGGAATGACGGGCACTACTCAATGCCTTGTTTCTTCTGACTGGAGTCTGAGCCCCAAGTCAATCAGGAAGCCTTGGGTCCTATTGTAAAGTAAGCATACCCTGGAGTCCAGGAGATCAGTCACTGGCATCAGAGAGTCCCTGAATGGCAGATCAGGAGAGGAAAGCTCAGTTGCCAGGAAACCAGCATCACTTGACACAATTTCTTCTTCCCAGAAGAAACTTTATCAGGGCTGACTATGATGCTCTGTACTTTTTGCAGAGAGGAGGCCATTCCTGAAAGGAAAATTAAGTCATGGAAAGAAAAATCAACCTTATCTCCACAGAGTTATCCAAACACATTGGCTGGACTCATTTGTTTTCTTCGTTATGAAGTTCTGCTCATTTTCAATGAAATAGAGTCATTTTTATTTCCTGTTAATATCTCCATGGATCAAGAAATATGTACTACATTTTGGATTCATACACATACAAATCTAATGACGAGAGTTCTTCTGGCCTAGATTCTTGGCAGGCTGGAAAAAGGATTCAGCAGTTGAGAGCCCTGGCTGCTCTTCCATAGAACCTGTGTGTCCCAGCACCTACATGGTGGTTGACAACCACCTGTAACTCCAATTCCAGAGGGAAATTATGTCCTCTTCTGGCTTCTGAGGGCACTAAGCACGCTTTGTTGCACAGACACATGTGCAAGAAAAACACCCATACCAAGTGTACTGGCTAGTTTTGTGTCAACTTGACACAGCTGGAGTTATCACAGAGAAAGGAGCTTCAGTTGAGGAAATGCCTCCATGAGATCCAACTCTAAGGCATTTTCTCAATTAGTGATCAAGGGGGAAAGGCCCCTTGTGGGTGGGACCATCTCTGGGCTGGTAGTCTTGGGTTTTATAAGAGAGCAGGCTAAGCAAGCCAGGTGAGGCAAGCCAGTAAGGAACATCCCTCCATGGCCTCTGCATCAGCTCCTGCTTCCTGACCTGCTTGAGTTCCAGTCCTGACTTCCTTGGTGATGAACAGCAGTATGGAAGTGTAAGCCAAATAAACCCTTTCCTCCCCAACTGGCTTCTTGGTCATGATGTTTGTGCAGAAAAAGAAACCCTGACTAAGACAAATTGGTACTAGGAATGGGGTATTCCTGTGACAATGTGACCATGTTTTGGGGAGGACTGTGGAAAGACTTTGGAACTTTGGGCTTGAAGATCCATCCGTTGTTAAGAGCTCTGTCAGATGTTGTGTAGGAGCTTGGAAGATAATGTTGAGAACACTGCCGAAGATGGAGGTCTGGTTTGTGAAATTTCAGAGGGAAAATTAAAGACTATTTTCAGGGCCATTGCTGTTTTGATTGTGAAGATTCTGTAGTTCCGGTTAGCTGGGGCTGAAGAATCAGCTTTGATTAACAAGATACCAGAACTACCAAAGCAAAAACTTTACATTACTGGGACTATTGATGCTGGTTAGCGGGAGCTAAGAAATTAGCGGTGATTAAGAAGAGACCAGCATCTATCTAGCTGTCTCTTGTGAGACTATGCCGGGGCCTAGCAAACACAAAAGTGGATGCTCACAGTCAGCTATTGGATGGGTCACACAGCCCCCAATGGAGGAGCTAGAGAAAGTACCCAAGGAGCTAAAGGGAACTGCAACCCTATAGGTGGAACAACAATATGAACTAACCAGTACCCCAGAGTTCTTGTCTCTAGCTGCATATGTATCAAAAGATGGCCTAGTCAGCCATCACTGGAAAGAGAGGCCCTTTGGACTTGCAAACTTTATATGCCCCAGTACAGGGGGAACACCAGGGCCAAAAAGGGGGAGTGGGTGGGTAGGGGATTGGGGGGATTGGTATGGGGGACTTTTGGTATAGCATTGGAAATGTAAACGAGGAAAATACCTAATTAAAAAAAGAGAGAGAGAGAGAAAAAGAGACCAGCATCATTGAGGTGACACCTTCTGGGAAGTGTTTTCTGAAAGCACAAAGAGGCTGTGTTCCAGAGATGGCCAAGTTTGTACTCCTGCTGCAGCGGGACTTGGTAATATGTAAGGGTCACCCAGGTGGTACTGGTTTTGAAGGCATGAAGGGGTCACGCAAAGCAGCTAAGGCTCGGCACTGTGAGAGGCCATGGAAGGCCATTGGTGAAGGTGCAGTCTCAGTTGCAATTGAAGGCCCAGGACTGAAGGGGTCATGCAGTGTTTTGGAGATGCCAGTACCATGAGATGACCACCAAGAGCAGCAGCAGCAGTGGAGTACAGGCATCTGGAGCCTAGAGGATGACGTGTGTGCTACAAAGAGCATGGCTGGAGAAGTAACTCAAGCCCTTGGAGAAGCCCAGAAGATCGTGAGTTGGATCCCAGACATTGGACTGTTGGAGATTGACTTTTGCTTTTGATTGTGACTGTGCCTCTTGAAGGAAGAAACTGTTTTAGTGGAGCCCACAGTTAAGAGACTATGAATTGTAAAAAGACTTTGGATTTTAAAAGAGATGGATATTTTAAAGAGATTGAAATTTTAAGAATATGTAAAGACTGTGGGACTTTTAAAGTTATTTAGATCTTGGGAATGAATAAGATTGTAAGGGTTGAGGCTTACTAATGATGTTTTTGTGTGTCAAATTGACAAGGGGTCAATTGTACTGGCTAGTTTTGTGTCAACATGATACAGTTGGAGTTATCACAGAGAAAGGAGCTTCAGTTGAGGAAATGCCTCCATGAGATCCAACTGTAAGGCATTTTCTCAATTAGTGATCAAGGGGGAAAGGCCCCTTGTGGGTGGGACCATCTCTGAGCTGGTAGTCTTGAGTTCTATAAGAGAACAGGCTGAGCAAGCCAGGTGAGGCAAGCCAGTAAAGAACATCCCTCCATGGCCTCTGAATCAGCTCCTGCTTCCTGACCTGCTTGAGTTCCAGTCCTGACTTCCTTTGGTGATGAACAGCAGTATAGAAGTGTAAACCAAATAAACCCTTTCCTCCCCAACTTGCTTCTTGGTCATGATGTTTGTGCAGGAATAGAAACCCTGACTAAGACACCAAGTAAATAAAAATATTTTTAAATATTTTAAGTCAATGCTTTTTTAATTAAATACGTTAGATTATTTAGGTGAGTATGCCCAACACTATGAGACACACATATGAGCATTTAGCAAATGCTGAATCTGTCCATTTTTTTCCTGTGTATCTCTAAACTTTATTTTTCAACAGGAAGCTTCATAAACTATTCTCTTAAACCAAACATGATACTAAATAGACCCAGAATGCACTGCTCTCTCAAAGCCCCGTTCCCTGTCTAAGAATATCAGACATATCAACCTACTATTAAATAGTATCAAAATAATCAGACTCTGAAGAAACAAAACTGCACATATCTCATTGGGAAGGCTAGGACAAAGCCACCTTTAGGACTGCCCAAGCTGTGTGACTGCTTAACCTTTCATCTGGGATGTGTTCTTTCCAAATGCTGCAAGAAACAAATGAGCCACTATGCATGTTTCACTCATAGAAACAGGGACCAGTGCTGTCTCTAAGAGAAAGGCCAGCTGGACTAATGTGTCCTCATTTGCATTTCTCTGGCCATAGCTGTCCCCATTGAGCAAATACAACAGAATTAAGATGAAGTATCGGGTTTTTCCACACCCAAAATATCTTTATTTGCACTCCTTGAAATGCTGACGTCATGTGCTTTACAAATCTTCTCCCCCCACAACAAATCCCATTTAAATGTAGTTGACAAGACTGCTGCATCTCTAATAATGATAGGCTCAGGCCTGTCAGCAGTGTCCGTTGCTATAGTTACCCATGAGGAATGACAAGGACTGTAGCTGCCAAAATTAAAGTGTCACAGATAGAGAATGACTGCATATTACTTAGTAAATGATCCCACCTGCCACGACAGCTGATTATTAGTGAGGGATGTGATTCTCCTTCAGGCCAAGCTAATAGAGAAATGGCCAGGGCGCTAAGGGTCTTTCTGTGTTCCTTTTCCTGGATCCTAATGGACTTGAAAGGGAGGGGGAAATCTCAAAATAACTCTAAAAAGCAAGTTTTCAACCTTCACTGTTTCAAGGTTTGGGAACACAATATCACAATAATTGACCCATTGGATTACTTTAGACTCCACAGCATCTACTGTGGCTACCAGAAAAAGAAATGGCATGGCTAACAAGTGAGAGCTCATGTACCTGTAATAGCAACCAGCTATAGGGCCCTTTTCCCATACATGGCCAGTTTTACTCCAAAGTATCTATGGAGGGAATAAATCTAAGCATTAGGTTTTACTATTAAAGTGTATTTTTACTATCCTAAAGGAATTTGCTCATCAACCTGCTAAAGCTGTTTATGTCCACTATGCTAGTGTGTCCAAATTTAAAGATTCTTGATGTCATTGACTGAGTCTGTGTCCTCATCTATCAAAGAAGGAATCATCTGCATAAGATTGGCCCAGATTGCTTAGTCAGCCATTTGCAGTTTGTTGGAAGTTCATGAAAAGGAATGGAGAACAATAGTTACTTCTCTTACAAAAATATAATGATAACATTATGTATTAGTCAGCAATAAGAGAGGTTAAATGTCTTAGAATTGGTAGCATCTCTGCATTCTTCTTTGTTATGTTACATCCCAACCCCAGTTTCTCTTCCCTCCTCTACTCCTAGTTCCTCCTCCTCATCTTCCCTCTCCCTTAGATCCACTCCTCCTCCTCCTTTCCTTCATAAAAAGGCAGACATCCTAGAGTTATTAACCAAACATGGCATATCAAGTTACAATAAGACGAGGCACATCTCTTCATATTAAGACTGGACTAGGCAACCCAGTAGGAGGAAAGTGTCCCAAAACAGGCCAAAGAAGTTAGAGACAGCCCTTGTTCCACTGGTAGGAGCCCCACAAGAACATGAAGCTATACAACTATGACATATATGCAGAGGACCTAGGTTAGACCTATACACACCCCCTGATTGTCAGTTCAGTCTCTGTGAGACCCTATGAGCCCTGATTAGTTGATTCTGTGGGCCATTTTCTTGTGGTGTCCTTGACAAGAGAGGTTAAAGTCTTAGTGGTAGAAGGAATATAATTCTCCCAATCAAGTAGCTATCAGTTTTCAAAGTGTATTCCATTTGTCAGACAAGGTAAGGGGAATTATCCTTGGAATGAGCAGGTCTCGGGTGGAAACAGCTGTACTCACTACCCAGAAATGAATGTTGGAAGCCGCTACAACATAGAATCCTCCTCTCCCCAGTGTGAGGTAGAGCACAACCCACTCTGCTGATGCCCACCTTGCTGTATCATGAACTAAAGAGCAAGGAGAGTCTGCAACTAGCCTTAGTTACATGTACCTAGAAAAGGAAAAAGGAAACCCCATGTTAAAACTCAGCTACAAGCAAACCATTACAAAATGTATGAAATGGATGTCTCACCGTTTCTGCTTTCTCCATAGACTTTTCTCTCATTTCTCTCTCACTATACAAAAACAGGTCTCTTAATATCAGTGGACTCAACTCCCCAATAAAAAGACACAGGCTAACAGACTGGATATGTAAACAGGACCCAACATTTTACTGCATACAGGAAACCAACCTCAGTGACAAAAACAAATACCACCTCAGAGTAAAAGGGTGGGAAAAAAATTTCCAAGCAAATGGTCCCAAGAAACAAACTAGAGTAGCCATTATAATATCACCTAAAATCCACTTTCAACCTAAAGATATCAAAAAAGATAAGGAAAAATCTACCAAGAAGACCTCTCAATTCTGAACATCTATGTTCCTATTGCAAGGGCACCCACATTCATAAAAGAAACTTTACTAAAGCTCAAAGCCCAAACTGCACCTCATACAATAATAGTGGGAGACTTCAACACCCCACTCTTACCAATGGACAGATCATGGAAACAGAAACTAAACAGAGACACAGTGAAATTAATAGAAGTTATGAACCAAATGGATTTAGCAGATATCTATAAAACATTTTATCCTAAAACAAATGGGTATACCTTCTTCTCAGCACCTCATGGTACCTTTTCCAAAACTGATTATATAATGAATCACAAAACAGACCTCAACTGATACAAGAAGATTGAAATAATCCAATAGATAGATAGATAGATAGATAGATAGATAGATAGATAGATAGATAGATAGATAAAAATACACAGAAGAGACACAAAGTGTTCCAAGATATGGTCGTCTTAAAAGTCCTATAGTAATACACATATAGAATAGCTCAACATCCTAACAGAGAGCAAAGAAAGTAAGCAAGTTATCAGACCCCAAATGACACAAATACTGGATCATTTATCAAAGATGTTATAGAGGCTATAAAAATGTGCTTTAAGAAGTAAGACAACTCTTGTCACAATCTGCACCAGGAAGCTAAGGCTGTTCCAGAGCCTGCTGCACACAGGTCCAGCCACGAGAGAGCTGGTCTCCCAGGAGTACTCTCACTTCCAGGCTCAGGGAAGAGATCAACACTTTCTCTCCAAAAACTGTCCAAAGTGGACTGGCCAGGGGTGCACAGGGCACAGGAACAATAGAGCAGCTGAGACAGGATCCTTTGGGTCACCATCTGCATCTGAGAGCTAAGGATGTCCCACAGCCTGCTGCACACAGGTCCTGTCAGAAGAGAACTGGTCTCCCAGGAGTGCTGACATAGGCTTACAGGCGCACAGGAGGGACAAACTCCAGACAGAGACAGCAAGACCAACTAACACTAGACATAACCAGATGGCAAAAGGCAAGCACGAGAACCTAACCAATTGAAACCAAGGCTACTTGGCATCATCAGAACACAGATCTCCCACCACAGCAAGACATCCAAACTCTAACACACTGGAAAAACAACACATAGATTTAAAACCACATCTCATGATGCTGACAGAGGACTTTAAGGACATACATAACTCCCTAGGAGAAATACAGAAGAACACAGGTAAACAGGTAGAAGCCATTAAAGAGGAAACACAAAAATCCCTTAAAGAATTACAGGAAAGCACAACTGAACAGGGGAAGGAGTTGAAAAAAAAAAACATTCAGGATCTAAAAATGGAAGTAGAATCAATAAAGAAATCACAATGGGAGACAACTCTGGAGATAGAAAACCTTCGAAAGCATCACCAACAGAATACAAGAGATAGAAGAGAGAATCTAAGATGCAGAATATACCATGGAAAACATTGACACAACAGTCAAAGAAAATGCAAAATGTGCTGGGCAGTGGTGGCGCTCGCCTCTAATCCCAACACTTGGGAGGCAGGGAGATTTCTGAGTTCAAGGCCAGCCTGGTCTACAGAGTGAGTTGCAGGTCAGCCAGGGCTACACAGAGAAACCTTGTCTGTAGAAAAAAATAAAAATAAATAAATAAAAATAAAAAAGTTTTTGAAAGAAAGAAAGAAAGAAAGAAAGAAAGAAAGAAAGAAAGAAAGAAAGAAAGAAAGAAAGAAAGAAAGAAAGAAAGGAAGGAAGGAAGGAAGGAAGGAAGGAAGGAAGGAAGGAAGGAAGGAAGAAAGAAAGAAAGAAAGAAAGAAAGAAAGAAAGAAAGAAAGAAAGAAAGAGAACATGCAAAATGCAAAAATGTCCTAACCCAAAACATCCATGAAAACCAGGACACAATAAGAAGACTAAACCTAAGGATAATAGGTGTAGAAGAGAGCTAAGATTCCAAACTTAAAGGGCCAGTAAGTATCTTCAACAAAATTATAGAAAGAAAACTTCCCTAACCTAAAGAAAGAGATGCCCTTGAACATACAAGAAACTTACAGAACTCCAAATAGATTGGACCAGAAAAGAAATTCTTCCCATCACATAATAATCAGAACACCAAATACAAAAAAGCAAAAAAGATTATTAAAAGCAGTAAAAGAAAAAGGTCAAGTAACATATGAAGGCAGACCAAACAGAATTAAATCAGACTTCTTGCCAGAGACTATAAAAGCCAGAAGATTCTGGGCAGATCTCATACAGACACTAAGAGACCACAAATGCCAGCCCAGGCTACTATACCCAGCAAACCTCTCAATTACCATAGATGGAGAAACCAAGATATTCCATAACAAAAACAAATTTACACAATATCTTTCCACAAATCCAGCCCTTCAAAGGATAATAAATGGAAAACTTCAACACAAGGAGGAAAACTACACCCTAGAAATAACAAGAAAATGATCTTCTTTCAACAAACCAAAAAGAAGATACCCACATAAACATAGTTCCAGCTCTAATGACAAAAATAACAGGAAGCAACAATCACGTTTCCTTAATATTTCTTAATATCAGTGGACTCAACTCCCCAATAAAAAGACACAGGCTAACAGACTGGATATGTAAACAGGACCCAACATTTTACTGCATACAGGAAACCAACCTCAGTGACAAAAACAAATACCACCTCAGAGTAAAAGGGTGGGAAAAAAATTTCCAAGCAAATGGTCCCAAGAAACAAACTAGAGTAGCCATTATAATATCACATAAAATCCACTTTCAACCTAAAGATATCAAAAAAAGATAAGGAAAAATCTACCAAGAAGACCTCTCAATTCTGAACATCTATGTTCCTATTGCAAGGGCACCCACATTCATAAAAGAAACTTTACTAAAGCTCAAAGCCCAAACTGCACCTCATACAATAATAGTGGGAGATTTCAACACCCCACTCTTACCAATGGACAGATCATGGAAACAGAAACTAAACAGAGACACAGTGAAATTAATAGAAGTTATGAACCAAATGGATTTAGCAGATATCTATAAAACATTTTATCCTAAAACAAATGGGTATACCTTCTTCTCAGCACCTCATGGTACCTTCTCCAAAACTGATTATATAATGAGTCACAAAACAGACCTCAACTGATACAAGAAGATTGAAATAATCCAATGCACCCTATCAGATCACCATGGACTAAGGCTGGTCTTCAATAACAACAAAAAACAACAGAAAGCCCACATATAAATGGAAGCTGAACAATACTATACTCAATGATAAACTGGTCAAGGAAGAAATAAAGAAGTTAAAGACTTTTTAGAACTCAATGAAACTGAAGACACAACATACCGAAACTTATGGGACACAATGAAAGCAGTGCTAAGAGAAAAACTCATAGCTCTGAGTGTCTACAAAAATGAAACTAGAGAGAACATACACTACCAGCTTGATAGCACACCTAAAAGCTCTAGAACAAAAGGAAGCAAATTCACCCAAGAGGAATAGACAGCAGAAAATAATCAAACTCAGGGCTGAAATCAACCAAGTAGAAACAAAGAGAACTATACAAAGAATCAACCAAACCAGGAGCTGGTTCTTTGAGAAAATCAACAAGATAGATAAACCCTTAGCCATGCTAACCAGAGGACAAAAAAAAAAAAAAAAAATCAGATCCTACTACAAAAGCCTATACTCAACAAAGCAAGAAAACCTGAATGAAATGGACAAATTCCTAGACAGATACCAGGTACCAAAGTTAAATCAAGATCAGATAAACATTCTAAACAGTCCCATAACCCCTAAAGAAATAGAAGCAGTCATTAATAGTCTCCCAAAAAAAAAAAAAAAAAAAAAAAAAAAAAGCACAGGACCAGATGGGTTTAGTGCAGAGTTCTATCAGACCTTCAAAGAAGACCTAATTCCAATACTCTTCAAACTATTACACAAAATAGAAACAGAAGAAACACTAGCCAATTCCTTCTATATAGCCACAATTACTCTGATACCTAAACCACACAAAGACCCAATAAAGAAAGAGAACTTCAGACCAATTTCCCTTATGAATATCAATGCAAAAATACTCAATAAAATTCTCTTAAACTGAATCCAAGAACATATCAAAACAGTCATCCATCATGATCAAGTGGGCTTCATCCCAGGAATGCAGGAATGGTTCAAGATATAGAAATCCATCAATGTAATCCACTATATAAACAAACTCAAAGGGAAAAAAAAAACATGATCATTTTATTACATGCTGAAAAAACATTTGACAAAATACAACACCCCTTCATGATAAAAGTCTTTGAAAGATCAGGAATTCAAGGCCCGTACCTAAACATAGTAAAAGCAATATATAGCAAACCAGTAGCCAACATCACACTAAAAGGAGAGAAACTTAAAGTATTCCCACAAAATTCAGGGACTATACAAAGCTACCCACACTCTCTCCCTACCTATTCAATATAATACCCAAAGTCCTAACCAGAGCAACTAGACAACAAAAGGAGATCAAAGGGATACAAAGTGGAAAGGAAGAAGTCAAAATATCACTATTTGCAGATGATATGATAATATACTTATGTGACCCCAAAATTTCCACCAGAGAACTCTTAAATCTGATAAACAACTTAAGCAAAGTGTCTGGATATAAAATTAACTCAAACAAATCAGTGGCTTTCCTCTACTCAAAGGATAAACAGGCTAAGAAATAAATTAGGGAAATGACACCCTTCACAATAGTCACAAATAATATAAAATACCTTGGTGTGACTCTAACTAGAAAGTGAAAGATCTGTATAACAAGAACTTTAAGTCTCTAAAGAAAGAAATGGAAGAAGATCTCAGAAGATGGAAAGAATTCCCATGCTCATGGATTGACAGGATTAATATAGTAAAAATGACCATCTTGCCAAAAGCAATCTACAGAGTCAATGCAATCCCCATCAAAATTCCAACTCAACTCTTCATAGAGTTAGAAAGAGCAATTTGCAAATTCATCTGGAATAACAAAAAAAAAAAAAAAACAGAATAGCAAAAACTATTCTCAACAATAAAAGAACTGGCAGAATCACCATCCCTTACCTCAAACTGTACTACAGAGTAATCATGACAAAAACTGCATGGTATTGGTACAGTAAGAGGCAGGTAGACCAATGGAATACAATTGAAGACCCAGAAATGAACCCACACACCTATAGTCACTTGATCTTTGACAAAGGAGCTAAAACCATCCAGTGGAAAAAAAGACGGCATTTTCAACAAATGGTGCTGGATCAACTGGCAGTTAGCATGTTGAACAATGAAAATTGATCCATCCTTATCTCTTTGTACAAAACTCAAGTTCAAGTGGATCAAGGACTGCCAAATAAAACCAGATACACTGAAATTAATAGAAAAGAAAGTGAGGAAGAGCCTCAAGAACAGGGGCACAAGAGAAAATTTTTCTGAACAGAACACCAATAGCTTATGCTCTAAGATCAAGAATTGACAAATGAGACCTCATAAAATTGCAAAGCTTCTGCAAAACAAAGAACACTGTCAACAGGACAAAACGGCAACCAACAGATTGGGAAAAGATCTTACCCATCTGATAGAGGGCTAATATCCAATATATACAAAGAACTCAAGAAGTTAGACTCCATAGAACCAAATAACCCTATTAAAAAATGGGCTACAGATCTAAACAAAGAATTTTCAACCGAGGAATACCAAATGGTTGAGAAGCACCTAAGGAAATGTTCAACAACCTTAATCATCAGGGAAATGCAAATCAAAACAACCCTGAGATTCCATCTCACACCAGTCAAAATGACTAAGATCAAAAACTAAGGTGACAGAGATGCTGGCAAGGATGTGGAGAAAGAGGAACACTCCTCTGTTGCTGGTGGGATTGCAAGTTGGTACAACCACTCTGGAAATCAGTTTGGTGGTTCCTCAAAAAATTGGACATAGTACTACCAGAGGACCCAGCTATACCACTCCTGGACATATACCCAGAAGATGCTCCAACATGTAATAAGGACACATGCTCCACTTTGTTAATAGCAGTCTTATTTATAATAGCCAAAAGCTGGAAAGAACCCAAATGTACCTCAACAGAGGAAATAGATACAGAAAATGTGGTACATTTACACAATGGAGTACTATTTGGCTATTAAAAACAATGAGTTCATAGGCAAATGGCTGAAACTAGAAAATATCATCCTGAGTGAGGTAACTCAATCACAAAAGAACACACATAGTATACATTCACTGATAAGTGGATATTAGCCCAGAAGCTTGGAATACCCAAGTATAATTCACTGATCACATGAAACTCAAGAATAAGGACGACCAAAGTATGAATACTTCGGTCCTTCTTAGAAAAGGAAACAAAATACCTACAGGAGGAGATACAGAGATAAAGTGTGAAGCAGAGACTATCATAGGAGCCCCGGAAGATAGAGTATGGTTCAGGAATAACCCTTTTTTGAGAAGGTAATACATTGTTTTCCCAAATTTGGTAAAAGTCATACATTGTCTAGGTGAGATGATACAATCCAAAGGAAAGATACCCAGAATAAATTGTTGTGTTACTTTCCTCAAAAAGATGGGAAGAGATGTATATTCTTCCCAGATAAAGCAATGGCAGATCAAAGAAATTATTCATCCAGGTAGAGTTTAGTAAGCCAACAAGTTTATTAGGATTATCTACAAGCATATGAGTGAGGGAATCCATACATGGGTGAGGGGTTCCCTTCAGAGCATGGGTGAGGGGTTATTTATAGGACAGTGAATGACTCAAAGGCAGCTACATCACTGATAAGTCCCCCCAGCATGCATGATTACTCACAAAAGATGTACCACTGGAGTTCCCACCCTAAGTCAATCTTCCACGTCTTATATATTCTAGCATATTCCAAGACCATGTATGTACAGCTGGAGCACAGGAGGGAGTGCTGATTGTAATATCTAGATAGGTTCTAGTGACTGTACCGTCTCTATCACAGAATATTCTCTGCAGTAGCACCCCTCTTACAGACCTAGTTCTCGGTACATTGACCCACTCCCTTTATTGTCTTGACTGAGGGCTAAGATCTGTGGTCCATTGCAGCCAATCTGCTCCATGATGGCCAAGGGTCATGTCAAAACCTGGAGGAAATAGCTTTACTACAATAGAAATCTTCATTCACGTGAAATGTATTTGTCTCATGAATACCAACAGCAAAAAAAATCTGAACATCCAGGGCTCAAGAGGATCAATACATTAAATACAGAAGACAGAAGAGTTCACATGATTGCAGATTCCTCAACAGAATCCAGGGGCAATGAAACAACATTTTTAAGTGCTAGAAAAAAAGAGAGAGAGAAAGAACTGGCTAACGCAGATGTACACTTCATCAAAGTCCTTTGGGAATAATGTGGAAGATGTTAATAGATGATATGCCAGGTAGACCTGGCCAAAAGGATTCTTGTTTTTTTCCCTTATTTTCTATTTAATTTTGTTTTTATGTATTCACTTTGCATCCCACTCAGTGCCCCCTTCCCCAGTCACCCCCTCCTACGGTACTTCCCCCAATCCTTACTCCCCTTCTCCTCTGAG